>NW_027467465.1:542500-554935 GCF_046742065.1 Oratosquilla oratoria | reverse complement strand
AACCCTACAGAGTGAGAAAGAGTAAGGAAAGGGAGGAAAATGTTGAACCTTCCTTGATCTGAGTTACAGTGAGCGTTGAAATTAATTTCAACATGGTAAAATTCTTGACCATCATGACTATAGATTAGCTTAAGTTGAATAGGAAAAGTCATGTCCATTTCGACCTGTGTTTTTTTTTCCAAGGTCAAGGCATTTTATTTATGTAATACCTAGCACTTTGCGCCAAACTTAAACTGTACTATTTAAAACTGATTTTCCTCTTCTCATTACACTAAATGATTGTAGTTTCTTAACTAATTTATACTCATTTTAACTAACACTAGACTCCCTAAGTCTAAAGTTCTTTTGTGTTTTACTTGGGGGTGGAACATCAGGTAAGTCATCTTTAAACTCAAGCCAAGTGAAGTTGATAAGAGGTTGGCTGTGGCTCATGAGAAGGACTGGGTGGTGTTTTTTTTTTTTTTTTTTTTTTTTTTTTTTTTTTTAAGAAACCTGGAAGGAGGGTGGTGCCGTGAGGCGTTAGAAGACCATTGAAGCTCGGAGGTATGGGGCTGCCGAGGCCTGATGATCCTCGGGGAGCCACCCTCCGTATCATAAGACACGTCCCCTTGTCCTCCAAGAGGCCCGGGTTCTTACCACGGACGACTTGAGGACGTATGGGGAACGGAGTACGAGTGGAAAAGGTCAAAGTCTACGCCTAGGGCCTGACAAAGAAAGTTATAAGGCGTTAAAGGACCATTATTGGTCGAAGGTATGGGGCTGCCGAGGCCTGATGACCCTCGGGGCGTCACCCTCCGTATCATAGGACACGTCCCCTTGTCCTCCGAGAGGCCCGGATTCTTACCACGGACGACTCGAAGACGTATGGGGAACGGATTACGAGTGGAAAAGGTCAAAGTCTACGCCTAGGGCCTGACAAAGGGAGCCATTAAGGCGTTAGAGGTCCATTATTGGTCGGTTGTATGGGGCTGCCGAGAGGCCTGATGACCCTCGGGGGCACCCCCTCCGTACCATAGGACACGTCCCCCTGTCTTCCGAGAGGCCCGGGTTCTTACCGCGGACGACCCGAAGACGTATGGGGAACGGATTACGATCGTACAAGGTCAAAGTCTACGCCTAGGGCCTGACGAAGCAAGCTATGAGGCTGTTAGAGGACCATTGATGACCGGAGGTTTGGGGCTGCCGAGAGGCCTGATGACCCTGGGGGGCGCCACACTCCGTACCATAAGACACGTCCTCCTGTCTTCAAAGAGGCCCGGGTTCTTACCACGGACGGCCTGGAGACGGGGACGTATTGCGATCGTATATGGTCAAAGTCTACGCCTAGGGCCTGATACAAACCGTGAGGCAATAGAGGACCGATGATGGTCGGAGGTATGGCGCTGCCGAGAGGCCCGATGACCCTGGGGGGCGCCACACTCCGTACCATAAGACACGTCCCCCTGTCTTCAAAGAGGCCCGGGTTCTTACCACGGACGGCCTGGAGACGGGGACGTATTGCGATCGTATATGGTCAAAGTCTACGCCTAGGGCCTGAAACAAACCGTGAGGCAATAGAGGACCGATGATGGTCGGAGGTATGGCGCTGCCGAGAGGCCTGATGACCCTGGGGGACGCCACACTCCGTACCATAAGACACGTCCCCTGTCCTCCGAGAGGACCCGGGTTGTTTACCAGGGACGGCTCGAAGACGGGGACGGATTGTGCTCGTATAAAATCAAAGTCGAAGAATGGGACAAACCAGCAGCCAAGCGGAAAGCGATAAAACTAACAGACGATTAACCAGCAGGAAACGGGACCGCCTGCTCCCATGTGGGCAGCTTTTTAACCACACCGTCCCTTTTCCGCGATCTACGTGACGCGACGCCCGGCTCGAGCTAGCCGGGTAAGAAGGGAGGGGATAGGGAGGGGGAGGTGGGGTCGACAATGCGCATGCCTGCACAGAGCCGGGAATTTTAAATTTCCGATGATTTTGGCGGAAAATTCAAACCACACTCAACCTTCGGGAAATGGCCATATGACCAGGAGTGTGTTATGGGATTATCGCTATAGCTTCGCTGTGCAGGTTTCTTTCAGCCGATAATGGCATATTGAAGAAAAGTACAGAAAATAAAACTGCTAAAATTCGTAGGTCCTGTTTTTATCAAGCGTTTCATCGCCTTTCTCGCTTGTCTCTTCCACTCTCCTCTTCTTTCGTACTCTTTATTTTAACATACTTATAAATATCTACATCAATAATATTCATCTTGCTGTTTTCATATCACTATTTACCAACGAAGCCTTCTTTCTTCTCGCATGCCATAGAAAACGAATCTCGAGCGTTGATGACGTCATGTCGCTTCTCTCTGACCACAAGATGCCGCGCTGGAGAATTAGCAGGTACGTTCAGCCTCAAAACGAATCGATTTATCTTTTGTCAAGTATTGAAGGTGTATTTTTGCTTCTGTATCATTTAACAGTATTATGGGCAATAACATAAGGCCACAAAAATACGGGCTGATTATCTTACCCGTAGGAGTTTTCGTTGAAGTCTCTGCAGTATCGATATGAAATATATATGGTACTAATTACATTTACTAAGTACACGGCGCCGTGGTGTGATGGCACACACGGATGACACCGTATCTGCAGATCCGAGTTCGAATCTCGGCGGCGCCGTGCTTTTGATTTTTTTCTCTGTTTTTCATGTCGCGGTGATCCAGTGGTTAGGATCACTGGGCTGCGTCCCGAGGGTCCCGAGTTCGAAACCCGGGAGTTGCCATTCCACTTTCAATGGAAGCTCGCCTTGGTAGACGTCACTGGAACTCTTGTTCTTTGAATTAATATTCATTGCCAAATTTATCTGATAAAGGTATTCGTATCAAAATGCATATATTCACTCCATGAAATAACAGTGCAATTAACGACGAAGAGTGAGGAAAAATACATGAAAGATATGTATGATCGTATTTCCGTTGAGGCTGGTCAGAGGCAAGCGACATGACGTCACAAATTATCTGCCATCGTTTTCTATTGAGTTTATAGTCCAGAAGCATTAGCCATAATATTGGCAAAAAGTGGAAAACCATTTTACGAAGCGGATTTCTTCACCACGGTCCAAGAATATAATGCACTTAACATGCCAAAAGTTTTAACTCAAAAATCTCGTCTAAAGTATAGGTCACCTTTATTATGACGTTTTCATGGGTGTCCTGAAAGCTGGTGCAGTAAATCCGTATACTTATATATATATATATATATATATATATATTATATATGTATATACATATGAATATATATATATATATGTATATACATATGAATATATGTATATATATATACATATATATATATAACATGAATATATACATATATATACATATATATATATATATATATATATGCAAAGAAATCACAAAACACGTGATAAAATATTTTTGCAGAAACCACCGGGAAATTGAAAAAACAGATACCGAACGTTTTCGTCTATTTAGACATTTTCAAAGGTACAAAAAAGCAATACAGAAAGAAACAATAAATACATAAGAAGACAAGGATACTCGGAGAGGTCCCATGTTACATTTTATCACACAATTTTGTCAATAATAAAATTGTCCAATTTAAATAAACCCAAACTCAAGTTCATGTTATTTCCAAAATTTCTTTTTATAAAGACTGGGGAAATTCTAAAATAATTACTTCTTGTAATAATATTATAGAAAGAAATATTATTGAATCTTGTTTTATAAAATTAAATTTTGTAATAACATGAACTTGAGTTTGGGTTTATTTAAATTGGACAATTTTATCATTGACAAAATTGTGTGTGATAAAATGTAACATGGGACCTCTCCGAGTATCCTTGTCTTCTTATGTATTTATTGTTTCTTTCTGTATTGCTTTTTTGTACCTTTGAAAATGTCTAAATAGACGAAAACGTTCGGTATCTGTTTTTTTTCAATTTCCCGGTGGTTTCTGCAAATATATATATATATATATATCAAGGACTACTATTACACAGGACGTGCGCACCCAGATCCCTTGGTCCGCTAGCGGAGGCCATTGCTTTCTTTGTAACCTAACATTTTATATTGGACAAATATATCAAAACTAGAAACCTAACATTGTATATAGGACAAATATATCAACTACTGACTTATTCAATACAGTATAAGTTAATATAAACTTTTATAGTGAAATAAGAAACTATTTCTAAGGCACTGTTATGCTTTGAAATGCCAATTTTAGCCGGATCTAACAGGTATTATTGAATGAGGTTAGTGGACACCAGCGTTGGCGATTTTTTTTTCTTAAAAAAAAAATATATAATCTTTTTTTATTCTTTTATTTAGATCAGATCTATTTAACTTAGATAGATTTTTTTTTTTAGATTTTAAATATTATGGGATTGCTATCTGATATGCGATCTGATCTGGGTGCGCACGTCCTGTGTAATAGTAGTCCTTGATATATATATATATATATATATATATATATATATATATATATATATATATATATATATATATATATATATATATATATATATATATATGAGAGAGATGTGGGTGGGGAAGGGCAAACGAAGATGTGTTAGGAATAGTTTATTGCCCTAACGTTGCGACCAACTTGGTCTTAAGAAGACCAAGTTGGTCGCAACGTTAGGGCAATAAACTATTCCTAACACATCTTCGTTTGCCCTTCCCCACCCACATTCTCTCTCATTTGTCTAAAATAATCTTAAATATGTACATATGTATATGTATATATATATGTATATATATACATACATATATATATATATATATACAGGGTGCGGCAAAATTATGGCAACTCGTTCATTTGCATATAATTTTATTGAAACAAAGAAATTTTAAAGAACGACAACAAATAACATCAATATGGACCTTTGGCACTATCATATTCAAGCGGTTTCAAAGTGGCCTCCTTTGGCGGCGATACAAAGCCTCAAACGCTTCTTGAAATTTTCGGCGATGGGCCGCAGCTCCTCCGGCGTGATTCTGTCCCACTCCCGGCGCAACGATTGTTTCAGCGACTCCAAACGTTTGTGGGGCTTAGCACAGGCCCTGGCCTCCAAAATCGACCATACGCTGTAGTCCATCGGGTTTAGATCCGGAGAGTACGGCGCCCATTCCGCAGATGTGATGAAACCCGGAAAATGGGCTTTGCACCACTCCTGAGTCGTTTTCGCCCTGTGGGCCGAGCGGAATCCTGCTGGAACGTCCATTCCGCATCGCCAAAGTGCTGCTGGGTCCACGGAAGTACCACGGCCTCGAGGATGTCGCGTCGGTACACGTCCTTGTCGATTTTGACCCCCTGTTCCACGAAAACCAGGGGTGTCTTGCCGCTCGCGCAAATTCCGCCCCATACCATGACGGACTGCGGATTTTGGCGGTGTTCGATGATGGCCGAGGTGCCGGGAGCCTCTGCGGACCAGCTCCTGTCGTTTTGGCGGTTGTGTGCTTGTTCCACGGTGAACAGCTTCTCATCCGTGAAGACGATCCGCTCCCACTGCTGACCTGCGGCCCGGCGAATGAGCTGGCGACATCGTTGCAGCCGTACGCGCTTGTTTTCGTCCGTCAGGAGCTGAGCTTTTTGGATCTTGTAGGGCTTGAGTTCGAGCTCCTGTTTCGCCATTCGTCGCACTGATCGGTCGCTGATGCCAGTTTCACGGGCGATTTTCCTCATGGAGACCCTCGAATTTCGCTGGACTCGCTTCTTGATGATCTGCCTGTTCCTGGGAGTGTTGACGGTGCGTTTTCTTCCTCTTCCTGGACGGTCGCCTTCATGACCAAGCTCCTTGAACCGCTTGACTGCTTTTGAAATGACATCTTTACGAACACCGAGCAAACGAACAATGTCACATTGACGTTTTCCTTGACGATGCAGCTCCAAAATTGCGTTACGTTTGTTTGCCATTCTGAAAAAAAATAGGAATTAAGCGTTACAAACTTGAGATAAACATAACTAGCACAAAAAAGTACGGAGAATTCAGTATAACAAAAATTATTTGGCTGCAATAAAATATGTTCGCGGTAGGACAAATTTAATTTGGTTGCCATAATTCTGCCGCACCCGATATATATATATTTCACTCTGCCTCTCTGTCTGTCTCTTTGTCTGAGGGCAGGCAGAAAAGCAATAACAAATTGGCACAGAAATGCAAACAGGCAAAAACAGGTTGGCAGACCCACACACAGGCAGGCAGGCAGGCAGGCAGAGGCTGGCAGTAACAGGCAGGTAGGTACAGGCAGGCACATGCAGGCAGGTACAGTAAGGGAAGCAAATGCAGGCCAGCAGGGCAAGCAAATGCAGGCAGACACAGGCAGCCAGGCACAGGCGGGTGGGCACGCACAGGAAGGCTTAAAGGCACAGGCAGGCAGGCAGGCAGGCAGGCAGGCACAGAGAATCAGATACAGGCAGGCATATAGGCTGGAGGGTAGGCTGTCAGGCAAAGGAAGAGGACGCAGGCAGCAGGCATAGGGTGGCAGGCGAAGCCATGCAGGCAGGTACAAGCAGGGAGGTACAGGCTGGGAGGCAGGCGAGAGGCACAGGCAGCCAACAGGCAAAGACACAAAGACAAAGGCAGGTAGGCACAAACACGCAGGCGAGGCAGGAAGACAGAGACAGGCAGGCAGGCACGGGTAGGGAGGCATGCACAGGCAGGCGGGCAGGCACAATCAGGTAAGCACAGGTAGGCAGGTAGGCAGGCACGGGCAGGCAGGCAGGCATACACAGACAGGCACAAGCAAGATGGCAGGCACGGGCTGGTAGGCGCAGGCAACCAAGCACAGATAGGAAAGCACAGGCAGCCATGTAAGCAAGTGACAAGCGCCGCCTTGCCCTCCCTCTTGAGGCCCTCCACATCAAATACAGCCAGCCCACACTGAACACCCAGCAGGGATCCCCCCCACCTTGATCCTTCCCAGCCTCAAACCGTTCGGAATCTGCCAAACCAGACGCCCCACCCAGCTACGACACAAATTAGCCCCGCCTGTCATGAGCAGTCACTCCGGACGCGACGGACACCCAGGCCACAGTAACGGTCAAAAGGAGTGTCAAGCCTTTCCCAGTGGTCACAGTTCCCCCCTCCCCCCCTCCCACGTATCCTTCCCCAGTATTCAAACGTATCCTTTCCCAGTTTCAGACCAGAGCAACGGTCAACCTCTTTGTGATCTTTCCCAGTGTTTTCTTTCTGACTATGTAATCACCCATTTCTCTGTTCTTGTTACAATTGAAAAAGCTAATTGCCATTTGCGAAACGTCTTGTATCATGTTCCACCCATTAGATGGCTTCTATCGGCAACTTAGTTTTTTCTTTACCTCTCCATGTCTAGAGAAATCTTCATCGGAAACTCACCAGAGCTCAATTTGCTGTTGCATACAATTCAATATGCCTTAAACAAAATATCTTCCCGCGTTACACCAATCTATGTACTTGCGACGTGACTTTTTATATAAAGATCCAATATATTTCTTGGGGTTTTGGCATGCTAAAATGTATTGTATTCTTGGCGTATAGTGAAAAATTCCGCTTTATGAAATTATTTTCCTCCTTTTGCCAACATCATGGATTATACTCATGAACTACTTAGGGGCTGCAACAACCTGCACACTATTAACACCACTACAGCGTCCAACCTTGGTATGTGGTTTTATTACCCTTCGGGGTACCTAATGGCCATTACTAAAGATAATTAATAAAGGTAATTATTATTATTATCATTATTATTACTATTATTATTATTACTATTATTATTATTATTATCGTTACTATTACCCCGTGTGAAGGGGAAAAGCCTTTGATATATGTATGTATTATTATCATTATCAAACATCTATTGTGGTATTCCCAAACGAATATATAAATAACTACATAATTAAAAAAAAAAACATTCATATATAAGGGCATTATTGTTCCCAAATTCCATTTATGTTAATGGCTTCGTTAGCTACTACAGAAAACAACAAACAGAACAATGATTTCAAAAAGTCTTGGACAACAACAAAGCCGCTTTGAATCTTCCTCGCTCTCATTCAAAGGCGACATTACGTCACGGCCCGAACACGTTTGCATTGTTCTGTGCATGCGCGCCTTGCCTGACGTCATAGTCGTCGCACACATTGAACGATAATATAATAAAAATGTGACTATATTTTAATAAGTTCTAACATTAAAATAGAAAGTAATACTTGTGTATTGGAGCATTATTCAATTTTATAGTTCTTTAGACGTATTATCAAGAGGAATTTATCAAAACTATATGTATGTAAAAATTAATACTTGCACAAAAATAACAAAACGATGTTTTAATTACTTCTACCGCTAAGATTGATATTGATAGTGATGTTTGCTAGCACATTATATTCTTTATAATTCTTTCGACGTATCATCAGAAGAAATTTAGTAAGACAATATATATAAATATCAATGCAACAAGGAAAAAATCATATAGTATTGAAAAAAAGTTCTCGTTATTAGTAAATCTTAACATTCTGAAAAATTCCATAATTCGCAACGGATACCAGAATTATTTATAATTATTTTGTTCACTTTTGAAATGCGTATTTTTTATGAATATTGGAAATAATAAAAACATAAATTAATTATTGGCAATAAAGAAATATTTGAACGAAAGAGAGTAGAGAGAGGGAGAGTGAGAGAGAGAGAGGTGGAATCTGAGACCCCTATGTCTCATATGTCATGTTCCTGACATGGGTCAACTGGTCGCGTGTGTGTGTGTACATGTATGTGTACATAATAATAATGATAATAATAATAATAATAATAATAATAATAATAATAATGACAATAATAATAATGATATACAGTGTATGTGTGTGTGTGTGCGTGCGTGTGTGTGTATACATGTGTGTAAGTGTGTGTGTACATGTGTGTGTTCATGTATGCGTGTGTGTGTGTGTATGTTCGTGTGTGTGAATTTGGCAATGGCAAAAATATAACGAACCTACTTTCTCTCTCCCCCTTTTTCTATTTCCCTCCCCCTCTCCCCTCTCTTTCTCTCTTTCCCTCTCCCTTTCTCTCTCCCCTATCACCCCCTCTCTCTCTCTCCCCCTCCCACTCTCTCTCCCCCTCCCCTCTCTCTTTCCTCCTCCCCCTTCTCCCTCTCTTTCCCTCCCCCCCTCTCTCTCTCTCCCTCCCCCCTCTTTTTCTCCCTCCTCCTCCTCCCTCTCTCTCTCTCTCTCTCCCTACCCTTCCCCCCTCCCTCCGTCTCTCCCTCCCCCCTTCCTCCTCTCTTTCTCTCCCCTTCCCCCTCTCTCTCTCCCCCTTCCCCCTCTCTCTCTCCCCCTTCCCCTCTCCCTCTCCCCTTGTCTCTCTCTCTCTCCCCTCTCCCTCTCTGTCTCTCTCTCTCCCCCCCTCCCCTTCTCTCTCACTTTCCCCCTCACCTCCTCCTCCTCCTTCTCCTCATCCTCCTGCTGCTGCTGCTGCCGCCTGGATAGGAGGCCAGTTGAGTGAGAAGAGGGCTTTCAGTGGGTCGTCTTGCGGACGGGCGGCAGCTCTCTCTCTCTCTCTCGTGTCGTCCATCTTGCAGCAGCACCGAATCACCGGTCCCTCGAGTTGACCTGTACATATATCATCATCATTCCAGGAAGGGCGGCGACCCACCCTGGGCCTCCTCCTCCTCGTAGCAGCACGTAGCAGCACCTAACGCACGGACACTGGTCCCGGAAAAAGACAACCACAACTGTCGTCATCTGCATTAATTAACGGCGAACCCACAGCGACCTCTCCTCAAAGAAAGGAGGCGAATGTGCTGCTGCTGCTGCTGCTGCTGCCTGACACCAGCACACGTGCGCGCGCACACACACTCACACATATCTAATCCAACACGGTTTGACGGCACAGTGGTAGTGTTCGCCACTGCTCTCCAGTGGTCCGTATTCGAATCCCGCCCAAGGCTGAAATAATTTCAGTATCATTGCGCTGTGGGGCGACACTCCAACTCTAGTGGGCGGGGAGTTGGGCGGTTTTTTTTTTTCTTCTTTTTTTCTTTTTTGTCACAGCATTACCCATAGACCGGGTAGGCATATTACATGAGCTCTGTCATTGTGCGATCCAGTATCATGGTGAAACATATACATTATACACGTAATTCCACCTACCCACAGATACAGAGAAGGGTAAAAAAAAAACTCAGCTCAATGTAACAGTTTTGTTTCTGTCCCTAAACTTTTATGTACGCAGATTCTCTTTAGCAGTGTATATTCATTATTTGTCTTTTCATTGTTGCTTGTCCAAGCTTTTGATCTCTTAATCACAAATATCACAAAAATACTTTTGCTGTAATGCGGTTCAGTTAACCTTTTTTCCATATTTATTCCCCACTGAAACACTTCACTGGAATTCTACGTTGGAGTGCACTGCCACGTTTTCAGTGTGGCCCATATATAGACGCGCATGTCGTCTCAATGGGATCAGTCTCGGTGCTTATCTGCATGACTTTTTTTTTTCTATTTGTTGACATTTCTAGGTTCACTCATTACAATAATAAGAAAATGATAATGTATCGTTAGCCACAATAAAATCCCTAAGGGACACCACCGCGGCGATGGGGTCGGGCAAACGACCAGAGTGCAGTTTTTATCTTAGTCCCTCTTCCACTGTTAAAGCACCTGCTGCAATTGTTCTTCGCATCTAAAAGCTATATAGCTTACACGAGTCCTCTTTTCACTTTCCCTTCACGACTCCAACCCCACTTGGCTTAATTCAGTTTCCCTCGTTTTTATTGTTATCATTCAGCCTAATAATAATACTTGTTTTGATGTTTTTATCAATATATTTATCAACTCGAATGCGATATTTTCTTCACACTCCACAGAAAACGAACGCGGAGGATTGGCGACGACGTCATGTCGCTTGCTTGCCTCTAACCACGCGACGCCCGCCGTCCTGCAGAACTAGCAGCCACCTTCTGACTCGACGGAATTGGCGCCATTCGTCTTATTTTTTATTTTATTTTTTTCTCACAGCAGGTTAAGTACCTGCGTGTTTACTTCCATTATCACTTAACGGTGTGAATATCGTCGTTTCATTATGAGCACTTTATCAGATGAATTTGACCACAAACATGAATTCAAAGAACAAGAGCCCAGGCGAGCTTTTATACAAAGTCCAAATGGGCTCGATGTAAAGTATACAACATATTTCTGATTCCCATTCTTCCTTACACGGCAATGTGGTGTGATGGCACACCGTAGTAGCAGATCCGTGCCATTGCTTGTCTCCTCCTCCTCCTTCGTACATGTCGCGGTAGTTCCGTGGTTAGGGTCACCGGACTGCGTCCCGACGGTCCCGAGTTCGAATCCCGGGAGGTGCCTTTCCGCTTTCTACCAAAGCTCGCCTTGGTAGAGGTCACTGAAGCTATTGTTCCTAGAACTGATATCTGTTGCTCTCCTCATATGATAGTTGTGAGAGTGTTGGTGCCAATTTCGTAATTGCTCTTTGCATTCTTTCAGGTTATGTTTTTACCTTTTGGGGGGCCCCGAGTCGCTCCTTTTAGGGGCCCCCGAGTCGCTACTGTGGGGGGCCCCCGAGTCGCTCTTTTTGGGGGCCCCCGAGTCGCTCCTATGGGGGCCCCGAACCACTCCTGTGGAGGGCCCCGAGGAGATGCTGTGGGGGGCCCCGCATCGCCCCAGTGGAGGCCCTCGCGTCCCTCCAGTGAGGGCCCCCGCGTCGCTCCTTTGGGGGCTCAGGCGTCGCTCCTTTGGGTGCCCCCACGTCGCTCCTGTGGGGGCCCCCGCGTCGCTACTGTGGGGGGCCCCCGAGTCGCTCTCTTTGGGGGCCCCCCGAGTCGCTACTGTGGGGGGCCCCCCGGAGTCGCTCCTTTGGGGGCCCCCGCGCCGCTCCTGTAGAGGCCCCCCGAGTCTCTTCTTTTGGGGGCTCCCCTGAGTGTCTGTGGGGGCCCCCGCGTCGCTCCTGTGAGGGCCCCCGCGTCGCTCCTGTGGGGGGCCCCGCGTCGCTCCTGTAAGGGCCCCCGCGCCGCTCCTGTGGGGGGCCCCGTGTCACTCCTATGGGGGGCCCCAGCGTCGCTCATTTGGGAGCCCCCGCGTCTCTCCTGTGGGGGTCCCAGCGTCGCTCCTTTGGGGCCCCCCGCGTCATTCCTGTGGGGGCCCCCGCGCCGCTCCTGAGGGGGGTCCCCGAGTCGCTCCTTTTGGGGCCCCCCGAGTCTCTCTTTTGGGGACCCTCCAATTCTCTCCTTTGGGGCCCCCGAGTCTCTGTGGAGAGCCCTTAGCCGATCCTGTGGGGGGCCCCCGCGTCGCCCCTGTGGGGGGCCCCTGCGTCGCTCCTGTGGGGGGCCCCGCGTCGCAAATTTGGGACCCCCGCATCGCTCCTGTGGTGGCCCCAGTGTCGCTCCTTTGGAGGCCCCCTCGTCGCTCCTGTTGAGGGCCCCAGCGTTGCTCCTTTGGAGGCCC
>NW_027467465.1:530000-537500 GCF_046742065.1 Oratosquilla oratoria | reverse complement strand
CCTCCATTTGAATAACGACAATATGACTTCCCTTGCAGACATCTAGACGTTTCTAAGAACATTTCAACAGCATATGACGGAAAGATAATTTGTTGTTTGGAGATTTGAAAAATGAATTATTGTAACTATAGATCAAAATGTCGTAGTCAATATTATCCCATTGTCCATAATCCCACATATAATATTCCAGGATGTTGATAGTATTAATAAACTCTATATTTATGTTAAAGTATACTTTCATTTGATAAGTTTATTAATGAATATAGGCCTAGGTTAATTGGTGTGGGATTTTAACCACTAGGATTTTGGATGTGGGATTATGGGACTACGTCATAGGTTCGACGCAGACAAGTTCATCACATTAAGACAAAAAGACAGGACTCGCAGTAATGGATTTAAACTGGATAATTTTTTATCTAGTTGTTTGAAACGTTTAGACAAATTTATGGACGGGGAAAACAGGTGGTAATGGACATGGAACTGCCTAGTGTAGGCAACATGGTCTCTTGCAGTCTCCTTTGTTCTTATGCTCTTATCCCACTGGGCACCAACCTCCGTTGAGAGTTCGTTGGGGAAAAAAACGACTTCGGTTACAAAATTCTAATTTTCAAATATTCAAATAATATTTCCGTTACATCTAGCAAAGCTGAAGGATGAACTAAGAGATTGTGTAAACCTAGATATGGATGTTAGACATACTGTTGAATTGTTCTTAGGGATGTCTAGGTTTCTGTAATAAGCGAAGTCATAATTATTCTAGTTATATTCAAATGGAGGTTGGAGGTAGGAGGATGTCGGAGGAAAAATAGCCCAGTGTGATTGATAACCCTCCTGGAGGTCAGCCATATTGGATTTGCAAGTCTGCACCTAAATGCTACGCAAGTTTGACGACAGTTATTAAAAGATCAAACTATTTGTTACGAAAATTCCCTTAACGATAAGAAATATAAAATAATGAAAATTATAATATATGTTTTGGGATCCGGCGAATTCACCGACAACAATTCATCGACACACTCAATTCATCGATATTCACAATTCATCGAAAAATAAAGATATTCTAGCTTGAATTGAAAATGACAAATTAGTATAAACTAAACTTAGAACTATAAATTGGTTTACTTAAAATTATAAAGCTAGGTCATGGGCTATTGCCCGCAAATAATCAACGACATTGCTGTATGAAGGATATCTAATTTCTACAATGTTTTTTCTTTTATCCGTTCAGAGGAGTCAGGATATTTCTTTCTTGGTAGTCGAGATGAAGTACCTGCCAAGTATTGATCGACTTTGACTTCATTATATTTTAAGTATATTTGATTAGCCACGCGCCATTTCCTAGTTCAAATTTGAGACGCAGGAGTAATTTGACCGTTGGGAATTTGAAAAGCAAAGGACCCTTTCTCTTCAAACCAAGTAGCAAAAACAATTAGCATGCTAGCGAGAAAGGCCTAGTGATTGGTCAGTAATGTCACGTGATCCCTGGGCCTGGTGCGATTATCGCTCAACGATGATCGTCCATGGTTCAACGATGATCGTCCACGGCTCAACGATGATCGTCCATGGCTCAACGATGATCGTCCACGGCTCAACGATGATCGTTCACGGTTCAACGATGATCGTCCATGTTTCAACGATGATCGTCCATGGCTCAACGATGATCGTCCATGGCTCAACGATGATCGTTCACGGTTCAACGATGATCGTCCATGGCTCAACGATGATCGTCCATGGCTCAACGATGATCGTCCATGGCTCAACGATGATCGTCCATGGCTCAACGATGATCGTCCTTGGCTCAACGATGATCATCCACGGTTCAACGATGATCGTCCATGGCTCAACAATAATCGTCCATGGCTCAACGATGATCGTCTATGGCTCAACAATGATCGTCTATACCTCAACAATGATCGTCCATGGCTCAACGACGATCGTCCATGGTTCAACGATGATCGTCCACGGCTCAACGATGATCGTCCATGGCTCAACGATGATCGTCCACGGCTCAACGATGATCGTCTATGGCTCAACAATGATCGTCTATACCTCAACAATGATCGTCCATGGCTCAACGATGATCATCCATGGCTCAACGATGATCGTCCATGGTTCAACGATGATCGTCCATGTTTCAATTATGATCGTTCATGACTCAACGATGATCGTCCATGTTTCAATGATGATTGTCTAAGGCTCAACGATGATCGTCCACTGCTCAACGATGATCGTCCATTGCTCAACGATGATCGTTCACGGTTCAACGATGATCGTCCATGGTTCAACGATGATCATCGATGTTTTAACGATCATCGTCCATGTTTCAATTATGATCGTCCATGGCTCAACGATTATCGTCTACTGCTCAACGATGATCGTCCATGGATCAACGATGATCGTCCTTGGCTCAATGATGATCGTCCATGGCTCAACGATGATTGTCCATGGCTCAACTATGATCGTCCATGGCTCAACGATGATCGACCACGGCTCAACGACGATCGTCCATGGCTCAACGATGATCGTTCACAGCTCAACGATGATCGTCCATGTTTCAACGATGATCGTCCATGGCTCAACGATGATCGTTTACGGTTCAACGATGATCGTCCATGTTTCAACGATGATTGTCCATGGCTCAACGATGATCGTCCATGGCTCCACGATGATCGTCTATGGCTCAACGATGATCGTTCTTGACGGAGGAAAAAGTGCTGGAGGTAGTGGGCGGTAGTAGGCTATACTGCGCCGATGGAGGGAAAATCGCCCACTGGGGGGATGACTGGACTGGGCTGGACGCCAATCCAATAACAGACGATTGAAGTGTCACATTGAAAATAAACTCACTTTTTCATTTTCCGACTTAACATTTATAAAAAAAAAACCTTAATGATAACAGTAGTAGTAATAATGATAAATAAAATAATTGGATTATATCAAATATTCGTAAGACAAGTTCACAAAACAAAAGGTACGATCTACAAAAAATACGTTAATTTAGTTTTTGTATTTTTCGAGAGGCTTAGATGAAGGGACAATAACCATTTCTCGCTAGCATGCTACTTGCTTTTGCTATTTCGTTTGAGTGGAAACGATTTCTTTCAAATTTCCAACGGTCAAATTACTTTTGCGCCTTAGAAGCTGAACGACGAACCAGCATAATAATACGAATCTAATTAGACACAAAAATGTTTAGGATGTTCTTACGGAAGTCTAGAATATTGTACCCGAAGTCGTTCCTACTCAAACGAACGAAGTAGCAAAAGTGAGTAGCACGCTAGCCTTGTGTGCCGCCATATCCTTTCGTATACCAGTTCCTTGTATTGAAACTATCTTAAAATGGTAACAAATGAAGCGGAGTAATTTCTTGTTATTTATTATGTAATGCCGGGATCTTATATATAATTTATAATAAATTAACCTCATTGACCGGCTTAGATGCATCCGACCTAGTTATGGACCAAAAGGTCTCCTGTCGGCATGCTCAGCCTTGGGTAAAGATGGCGAGCGAGTGGACATGTATAAACGAATCTGCATTTCCAACGAATATTCATTGCAGCACAAAAAAATAATATTTCATTCATATTTATTTCGATAAATTTTCAGTATAATTATAGTACAAAAACAGAATAATCAATTATCGCCTTAGATGGTTTCAACAATATTTTGCGTTTCACATAATTCACTACATAGATTATGCAATTTTGTTGAAACCATCAGTAAGGCGTCTATTATTCTATATTTTTGTACTACATACTCAAACTAATCTAAATATATATATATAATATTGATTTAGGTTTTGTAGATTCGCATAACTTAGTTACATTTCTGCAAACCAATCTTGTAAATGCATTACCAAAAATAAGGATATTAATCACCTTGGAGTTATTTTCAATCCTTAGGGTGTAACAATGAATCCAAGAGAATCCCCGTAGTATCCGTGTCGTAATATCCCTCAAGAATTTCAACTCTGTTTCTATAATCTATTGTAAGGTAAATAAAACACAAGCACAACAGCTTTGTTCTTATTTGTTGGTTATTCAGTACAAGTGGCACATCATCTTGGACGCTGGCGGGAGCACAACCAGGATTAGACATTTAAAAAACAGTGACGACTCCTTCCGGCATGGAAAAGGAATGGATTTTTTCCCCTACATTTTCCCCCTTTTGGAGGGGAATGAGGAGGTGATTTCTCCTGGAACGGTGCATCAATAATTTGCACGGATTTCTACAATAAATATGCCTCGCTGTATAATAATATTAACTAGTTTTGTAATCCCACAAATACACCATCAACCAAACGCTCTCACGTGACCGCCCCATGTAATCAAACTTCCTTTGTCAACTCGCCTATATTACAATTATTATTGTATGCTGCATCGGACTTTGTAGTTTTTAAGCTGTACAAATTTGGGGGGGGGGAGTGCAGACATACACGCTTACTGACAAACCACATATCCGCTTAATTCAAAGTGGATTGACCCACGTCCAGCTTTGGTATAATAATGTCGACAAGATGTAATTATTCCAATCCCATTGTCGTACTACATACAATGCACCCTTTTGTGGCGCTCGTAAATACCTCAAAATCTTCACTTTAATCGACACTGCCAACCAGCCACCGGGGTTAACTACTCTTACAACTGGTGTGATGTGAAGATAGAATAGGGACGGAGACCCAAGAGGGTCTGGTCTACGTTCGTTCAAAAACAAAATTAACCAGTTATTATTATACACACACACACACATACACACATATTTATATATATATGTATATACATACATACATGTATATATATATATATATATATATATATATATATATATATATATATATATATATTATTGAACTGAAAAATAAAATCAATAAAGAAAATCTACTAGCTACTAAAAATGAAACGGATACACTGTAGCCTATATACATATATACTGCATATACAAAAACATTCGCGCTATAAGCTAGATAAAAGGAACGATACAATCTTATTATTCTAGTAATACACAGCACATAGGGAACAGAAACCTAGCTGGCCTGCAGCAATGTACAACAACCACACGACGCCCTAGGCGGCAAATTGAAGAAATCGTCGATTGCAATTTGGGGTTAAAGTCACTCGTCGACAAATGCCAATAATGAATTGTTTTCCACGGACCAAAAAAGAAAACAAACAGTGAGAGGATTCATACAGTGTGGCACGATTATCCAGTCTGTTTACATTGAGAGAGAGGAGCGAGGGAAAAGAAATGGTAAAAACAAATCTGCAACTACAAACAATGTAAACAAACAATGCCACATTTCACGAGTCCCACCACCAGATAAATACATAAAAGTAGTAGTGACTCTGTACAATATAAAACAGGAAGAAGAATTAGAAATCCGCACATGGATAAATATTCATATATATTTCACCACTACCAAATGTCAAATAAATACCAAATGTTCTAATAATGATTTGATCCTTTTTTAAATACCTATATATGTTTCGAGGCTCAATTGCATGTGTATAATACAGCTACTCCTTATATACCTTAAACATATAAAAAATCTAGGTGAATGTACAATGGAAAACTACAATCATGTTTTTGCCTGTTGTCAATACATCAGAGCAGTCGGAGTAATGTTGTTTTGTAAATATCAAATTGGCTAAATAAATACGATGCCAGATAATTTCATGCAGCCAACCTCTGCAGCCTGCTGCATTTTGCAAGCAAAAATAAACAATATTTTTACACTAAACATTTGGACTGTACAAAGTAAATAATAATAAATAAAAAAAACAAGAAGTCGTAATGCTAAACAATGCTGGTAAAAGCTAATCTTTGTGGATTTTCCCGACGCACTCAATCCCACTCAATCCCCGTCTGGTCCAAGTAAGTAATTGAACAAATGAAGGGGGGGGGGGAGGGACATTGGCCAACAGTTTGCACGGCGGCGGCCCTTCCTTCCTTCCATCTCTCACGCACACAGAGATGGGAAAAGAGAGCAGACAAATTTGCAATGTACAGTCAATTGACATTCTAACGAAGGCTCCACGATTATTATTATTATTTTTTTTTTTTTCGAGGATAACAAAAGCTTCTTCATCAACAGTTTCATGGGGTGTCTTCAGTTTCTTCAGAACAATGTCTTCCAATTATCTTTGTTATTCATGATTTTATCTTCTCGTTCTTGATGTAGGTTGATAGCAAATCTTGATTCCTCTTTTTCTTCCTCGAGTCGTTTCATCAATTAGTTAGAGGGCGGCAGGATAGTTAAGATGGGGGAGAGGAAGGAAGGAATGGAGGGAGGGGAGATTTAGGGGTTTAGTGGAAGGAAAGAATTAGATGGAAGGAATTAAGAGTTATGAGAGATGTGAGGCAGACCCACTTGCTTGCTCGGTTCAGTTAGTTTTTACTCTTTGGGACTTCTTTTTTCACCAAAAACCATCTATGTATGTATGTATGTATGTATAGATGTATGTATGTATGTACTTCTCAAGTAACATTAATCTCAACTCGCTTATAAGAATGACAATAAAGATAGAAATAGAAGAAAAAAACAATAAACAAATTGTTTGACATTACAATATACTATTTTAATTTCAATCTACTTCAATTTTTCTCTACTGAAATGAGGGGGAGAAACAAATGTGGAAAGAAATTGTCTGTAAGTAGACAGACAGACATCCACCCTGATTGGTGAAACGACTCGAGGAAGAAAAAGAGGAATCAAGATTTGTTGTCAACCTTTAATAAAAGAGAGAACATCCTTGTAGTAGTACCACACAGAGAGAAGGTTCGGGAATTATATCATCCGTTGATGCTGCTCCAGACTTCTTTTTGTTCTCGATCGCTTTGTATTCCCGATTATAATTTGTTCGTAAAACATTTATTTTTTCCTTTAGTTCTTCAACAGTAAAGTTTGGCTTCAACGTGTGCAAAGCACGCGTTATTTTTAGTAGTGCTGCACTTTTTTTTTTATTTCGATTAAAGTCATCTTTACTTTTCACTCTCAAAAGTTCAGGGTTGTCCCTTTATAAATTCATTTAGGAAGCTTGTGATCAACTCACGCTCTGTCACACGTTCTTCTTCCATAGCTGCCTACGAATGACTGACGCAAGGTTGCCCTAGACCATTGGTTCTTAACCTTTTTTGGCAGCGACCCAAAATTTTGCACAAATCAAGCATCGCGACCCAAGCCTACATAGATATACGAATTGTCTTTATAAGTAATATGATTATGCTTTTAAAAGCGGGTTTTATTTATTTTTTATTTAATCATGGTCTGCTTAGAATCCTAAAACTAGGCATCATGTATTTTAATTATTACAGTATATAACTATAATAAATTTGTAGTGGGAAAATAATTATTTTCTGCAAACCCTTAGCGACCCAATTAAATGGCTTGGCGACCCAAATTTGGGTCGCGACCCAGGGGTTAAGAACCATTGCCCTAGACGATCAAGCATCAGTGATTGAGCTTGAGTTATTCAAACTTTCTATCAATCACCGTCAACGCTT
>NW_027467465.1:515000-525000 GCF_046742065.1 Oratosquilla oratoria | reverse complement strand
GGTCGCCGCCCCTATGTCTGGCTGCCGAAGACGGGTCGCCGCTCTCTGTGACTGGCTGCCCATGACGGGTCGCCGCCTCCTCTGTCTGGCTGCTGAAAACAGGGCGCCTCCCCCTATGTCTGGCTGCCGAAGACGGGTCACTGCCCCCTATGTCTGGCTGCCGAAGACGGGTCGCCGACCCCTATGTCTGACTACCGAAGACGGGTCGCCGCCCTCTGTATTTTGGGGACCAAAAACTCGATGGAGATAATCAGGAAACTTAAAATGTATATATACAAAAATAGCGTTTTCTATCAACGTCATGAAAATAATGACGGCAATGGAGCGCGGTGCATTGTGGGATTAATGACGTCTTTCCCAATGTGAGAATCTAAAAATTAGTCTTTTTGTCATCCATGCATGAGCACAGTTGTATGATTAAGCAGTTGTTACACATAGATTATATTTCTGACAACATATTTCCACCAAAATGTAAATATTTCTTGTCCAAACTCACCCTTTTTGGCGCATTTCATTTACTGCTAAGTATCTACATCAAATACAATGTCTTCATTTTATTCCTTCTTCCTTAAAGAACCTAATTTTGCAAATTAATCGACAAAAGTAATTATAAAGATACTAAGTATCAAGATGATATAATGTTAATCATCAAAATTTGCAAACACAATAGCAAATGTACCTCCAACCTCCATTTGAATAACGACAATATGATTTCCGTTGCAGACATCTAGACGTCTCTAAGGACATATTCAACAGCATATGATGGAAAGATAATTTGTTGTTTGGAGATTTGAAAAATTAAAATTTGTAACCATATATCAAAATCCCACGAATCAAAATGACAGTCAATATTATCCCATTGCTCATAATCCCACACATAATATTCCAGGATGTTGATAGTATTAATAAACACTGTATGTTTAAGTATAATTTCATTTGATAAATTCATTAATGAATATAGGCCTAGGTTAATTGGCGTGGGGTTTTTACCAATGGGATTATGACCTTATTGGACTCTGTCATGGATTCGACACAGGCAAGGTCATCATATCAAGACAACCGGTCAGGACTCGCATTTATGGATTTAAACGGGACAAATTTAGATTAAGCTGTTTTAAGAAACGGTTAGACAACTTTATGCACGGGGATGACAGGTGGTAATGGACATGGAACTGCCTATTGTAGGCGACATGGTCTCTTGCAATCTCCTTCGTTCTCATGTTCTTATCCCACGGGCGTCGACGACCGTTGAGAGTTCGTTCGAGTCAAAAACGACGTTGGTTACAAAATTCAAATTTTCAATTTTTCAAATAATATTTCCGTTACGCAAAGATGAAGGATGAACTAAGAGATTGTGTAAATCTAGATGCGGATGTTAGACATACTGTTGAATTGTGCTTGGGATGTCTAGGTTTCTATAATAAGCGAAGTCATATTCTAGTTATATTCAAATGGAGGTTGGAGGTAGGAGGATGTCGGAGGAATAATAGCCCACTGTGATTGATAACCCTCATGGAGGTCAGCCGTATTGGATTTGCAAGTTTGCACCTAGATGCTACGCAAGTTTGATGACAACAATTATTAAAAGATCAGACTATTTGTTACGAAAATTCCCTTAACGATAAGAAATATAAAATAATGAAAATAATTATATATATTTTGGGATCCGGCGAATTCACCGACAACAATTCATCGATAAATAAAAATATTCTAATTTGAAATATATAACTAGGTTGTGTTTTCATCCTTGATTTAGCATACTTTTACCTTTGATAATGAAATAATTATTTTCATAACCTTTATTTAGGATGAAGAATTTCTTTTCGTAGTATTTATCAAGAATAGTTAAAATTCTTTACTGCCAGAACTATTGAAAATGACAAATCAGTTTCAACTAAACTTAAAACTATAAATTGGTTTACTTAAAATTAGAAAGCTAGGTCATGGGCTATTGCCCGCAAATAATCAACGACGTTCGTTGCTGTATGAAGGATATCTAATTTCTACAATGTTTTTTTTTATCCGTTCAGAAGAGTCACGATATTTCTTTCTTTGTAGTCGAGATGAAGTACCAGCCAAGTATTGATCGACTTTGACTTCATTATAGTTTTGTTCCTTGATTTAGCACACTTTACCTTTGATAATGAAATAGTTACTGTCATAGCCTTTATTTAGGATACTACAAAAAGCAAGGTAGGATTTCTCTTCTTCCACCCTTTCACCAATCAGATTACTAATTTCAGATTTATTAGATTTTGGGGAGAAAGGTGGACGCACCTCTGTGGAAGGTTGTTCCTGCGGGAAGGAAGGAAGGAAGGAAGAAAGGAAGGAGGAAAGGAGGAATGAAGGCGTTTGTTGGTTCGTTAGGTTGGATCATCGAGCGAGGAGGAGGAGGAGGAGGCTGCTCCTGTAATTAATTCGAGACCAGTTGTGTAACCACAGAAAGCCATTTCTTTCACGGGCGGACCTGCCGTCTGCATTGTTCCAGTAATAAGGAGAAAGGGAAGAATAGAGAGAAGAGAAAAGGAAGTAGTACGTGAAAGAGAGAAGGCAGCTGGGAGAGATGAAACATTAGAAAGGTGAAAAGGAGTGGAGGAAGGAAAGTGTAGTAGTAGGTTCATGTGAGGGGAAGGAAGGAAGGAAGGAGGGAGGAGAGTTTACCAATAACACACACAAGGTGTGTTCTATAGAGGATGAACCGGCGACAGAGTCGGCAAGTTCGTTTGGTTTAATTGGTACTTCCCTCACAAAAGAAGGAAGGTCTGAATTATCCAAAAATCCGGACTGTGTTTACTTACTGGAAGTGCTCTCGAAGAAGGAGAGGCTGCGGTGGCGGAGTAAGTACCTGGCTGGCCGACTAAATGTTGGGAGTCTTATGTAGACTTTCCCATTCAGGAGAAAGTCTACGCAAGATTCCCAACAATCTCAAGCTAAATTCCGACTTCTTTATGCTTCTTTTTAATCAGGAGGCAATATCAAAGGATGTTACGTCAAAGTAGAACAACGTCGGGAAGAAACCCGGAGGGAGGTAAGGTCTTAAAAGAAGTCATTTTCTTCTCCCGAAAAAAAAAGATAGTTGATCGACCACGAGTTAGGCCGGCCATACACTATCATGTACACCTGACCGGTACGCCTGTCAGGTATACCTGATAGTGTACGGCGGGGAAAACTAGCCTCTCAGGCGACCTGACAACTGATGAAAATTCGATCAGTTGTCAGGTCGCCTGAGATAATAATAAGGAGAGAAAGTACAACTCATCTTCTCGAAAATCCATGGCATACCTGACAGGCGTAACTTTTCAGGCATACCTATCAGGTGTACATGAGTGTATGGCCGGCATTACCCACTGTTCACAGGTTATATAGAATTCATTGATTTAAGTAAAGGCATTGTTTTGCAACTGAATGAAATCGCCAGGCAGCAGCACTAACTAGGGTAGACATCTATAAATGACCTTGCTGTCATTTTTAAGAGGTTAGTGTAGCGTTGCTTTCCTGTTTTGAGTCTCTATTAGAAAGACCTCGAAGTCGTCCCCCACAGGAATAATCTCCTTCTCGTTCCCCCCAATTCTACCCTTCTGATTTATGCGAAAGGTACCGCTATAATCCGACTACACAAAGATACAGAAAAGATCAAGATCGAGAAAGGAGTACGGCAAGGCGATACCATTTCACCCAAATTATTTACAGCTTGTTTGGAAGAGATTTTCAGAAGGTTGACTTGGGAAGAGAAAGGTTTGAAGATTAATGGCGAATATTTGAACCACCTAAGATTTGCAGATGACATTATTCTTATTTCAGAAAAAGCGGAAGACTTGCAAGATATTCTGAGTGATATGAACGAGGAAAGTCTCAAAGTAGGCTAAAGAAGGAATAAGAGTAAAACCAAAGTAATGTTCAACACCAAAGTTCAATGTAAAGGGATTATAATCGGTGAGGAGAATCTTGAAGAAGTTGAAGAGTATAAATATGTAGGCCAGATGGTGAAAGTGACGAAAGAGCATGCAAAAGAAATTTACCACAAAAAAGAAAAATAAATAGATAAATAAATAAAACAAATATATATATATATGAGAGAGAGTGATAGGTGGGGAAGGGTAAACGAAGATGGGCTAAGAATACATTTATTGTTCTTACGTTTCGGTTATTATAACCTTCCTCAGAGAACTTGTTACAGAACATCTTGGTCACAACATTTATACCCGTAGTGGGGGAACTTGTGAAGCTTCGAGTGTCAGGTTTTTCCAGCGCATTTATTATTAAGAGACTGGCTGCTTTAGATAGGCATATAAATCCTTCTCTGTCGTTATTATTTTCTTTGACATTTATATGTGCAGCTTCAACTGTCTTTCTCATCTTCTTTTTTAATCCTTTGTGTAAAATTTCAACTTTACTCCATTCGGGAAGGTTGTTGCATATTTCGAGGTGGCGGACCAGGGAGTTGGACGTTCTGTGTGCTTTTAAATCATTCCTATGTTCGTTTATCCTCTTCTCGATTCCTCGACCTGACTCACCTATATAAGCCACTACATGGAATGCGGTAGATCACACTGAGGTCGTTGTTGTCATTAGTGTGTTTTTTAAACATTTTACCTATTTTATTACATGATACCTTGGCGATGTTTATGCCACCTTTCAGTAAATATCTATCAATAATTTCGGTTTTATCAGAATTAGGTACAGTAATGAAATGCGGTGTGACTAGGTTTGTTGTTGCTGTATGGTCATTTGATCCGGACGCTTGGTCGTTTGGTCCGCTGGTTTGGGCGTTCGATTTATTGTGGATTTTTCTAGCTTTGCCTTCTGTTTTGGTTATCAGGCCCCCTGGATATTTTAATTCTTTAAAAGTTTTTCTGATAAAAGACAACTCGTTTTCAAGGAGTTCACTGCTGCATATACGGTAGGCTCGAAGAAAGAAGCCTATAAGGACACCAGTTTTAGTTCTTTTACTGTGGGCTGAGAAAAAGTGAACAAAGTCGTCTTTATTAGTAGGCTTTCTGTACACTGAAAACCTAAGATGATTAGAGCCTCTGTGTATTAGTGTATCTAAAAAGGGGAGTTTGCAGTCTTTCTCTTCTTCAACTGTGAACTGGATGTCTTCATGAACTGCGTTAAGCCTTCTCATTTTGTTTTCAATGTTGGTGTCTTTTGGTGTTATTACGAGTATATCATCCACGTATCTCAGCCAAGTGTTACCTCTACCCATGATGACCATACAGTAACAAAAAACCTAGTCACATCGCATTTCATTACTGTACCTTATTCTGATAAAACCGAAATTATTGATAGATATTTACTGAAAGGTGGCATAAACATCGCCAAGGTATCATGTAATAAAATAGGTAAAATGTTTAAAAACCACACTAATGACAACAACGACCTCAGTGTGATCTACCGCATTCCATGTAGTGGCTGCCCCTCGGCTTATATAGGTGAGTCAGGTCGAGGAATCGAGAAGAGGATAAACGAACATAGGAATGATTTAAAAGCACACAGAACGTCCAACTCCCTGGTCCGCCACCTCGAAATATGCAACAACCTTCCCGAATGGAGTAAAGTTGAAATTTTACACAAAGGATTAAAAAAGAAGATGAGAAAGACAGTTGAAGCTGCACATATAAATGTCAAATAATAACGACAGAGAAGGATTTATATGCCTATCTAAAGCAGCCAGTCTCTTAATAATAAATGCGCTAGAAAAAACCTGACACTCGAAGCTTCACAAGTTCCCCCACTACGGGTATAAATGTTGTGACCAAGATGTTCTGTAACAAGTTCTCTGAGGAAGGTTATAATAACCGAAACGTAAGAACAATAAATGTATTCTTAGCCCATCTTCGTTTACCCTTCCCCACCTATCACTCTCTCATTTGTCTTAAACAATTTATCAACATATATATATATATATATATGTACATACATTCATGCATATATATATTTATATATATATATATATATATGTACATATATATGTACATATATATATATATATACACATATATATATACATATATGTACATATATATACATATATATATATACATATATGTACATATATATATACATATATATATATACATATATATATATACACACACACATATATATATATATACACATATATATATATTCTTTATATATATATATATATATGTATATTATATATATATAAATATATATATATATATATATATATATATATTATATATATATATATATATATAATAAAGAATAAGCCAGTAGACCCGGAAAATTGAATTGAAAGTAGGCCGACCGGTAGAACGAGAGTATTTAAACTTGTTAAATCTTCATCATGACTGTATATTATGAACTTTTTTTTTCTCTCTCCCAATGACTTCTCCTCCTTGTGCACGAGAGGCAAAACAAATTCGTGTGGTGTAGTCAATTTACAGATTAACAGTTCTTTGCACCACACATGTATGTATATATATTTTCCTCCCTCCGTAAATTTTCCTACCCTCATAAATGCTCGAAGTTTCCATCATCGAAAGCGAAAGTGGAAGGAAGGGAGGGGGAGGAGGTTCATAAGTCTTCTGGCTGGCCTGCTTACCGTCACGTCGACACGCAACCCATCCAACCTCTCCTCTCACCCTCCCGCCCTCGCCAAATGTCGCCAGGTCTGCTAAAGAAAAAGAAAAAGAAAATAATAATATAAGAATGATACCCTCCAACATTAATCTGTCAGCATCAAGTCTGAAAAATATAGTTTACTAGAAAGATATACGTGAGCAAACGAGGAGAATACAACGTGTACTAATTTCATATATATCATGGTGACAGGTTCAGTTATCAAACAAATTCGTGGTTAAATTTTTCTAAGTGTTTATAGAAATTAACAGAAGAAATATAGGTGGCGTGTTCTCTTATAATGTTCAAAGAAGATTTGTTACTTTTAAAAACAATTATTGTCGTGCGGCCTATGGTATAATCGGTCAGTGACTGCAACCGAGTACAGCTCAGAGTCGTACATGCTGCTTTTTTTTTTGTCACATCTCTCCCTACTTTAACCGGTCTATTCCTTCTCCCTTTCTCTTTATTTGAGTCTCTTTTTGCAGAAACAAGTAGCGGTTGCAAGGTATACAAATACATTTACTAACCAATATTTGTCTGAAAAAAATAACCGTTAAAGAATGAACAATGGAATTTTTAAATTATTTCTCCTGGAAATTCGGGTTTGTTTAAAGGAAATTGTATAATAAAAAAGTAATCAGCTTTCTAATATAACAAGAGAAGTGTGACAAGAAGATTGTGTAATAATTAGAACATCCATTGGAGACCTACAGCCAGTATACATATCCTATATTTAGCATTTATATGACACCGGGCGACTTGATTCAAATCTGAGAGATCGGTTGCTATAATGTCAACATTCACAAGAAATATTCATTGCTCCAAGGGACGGACGGCTGAATATTGGATAGCGATGGTTATAATGGAAGAGGAATATGAAAAGTGTAAATTGCATTCTACGAATGATCAAGTGGAGAAGTATTAAGAAAATGGCAAAAGTCAACGGAAGACTGAAAAGAAAGGTTGACAAAAAGTTGTGGAATCAGACGAAGCATTTGGGTAATGAGGGAGTGAGTGGGAAGAGAGGACGTGGCGAAAGTAAACGAAGTAATATGGGAAATTTGATGAGATATGGGAAGTTGAGTCGAAGCGGAATGGATAATTACTGATCTATAAGACATGAGAGCTCACAGAACGGATTAAAAAATACAGTGAGTCTTAAAAACACAAACAAAATGTATCGAAAGTAAGTGACAAGTAGATGAGCATCAAGTCTGTTCTATCAAAGAAGGAACATAAACTTAGTAAATTTGAAATTCGTCTCTGTACATGTAGCATATCAGTCAATTGATCATCTGAGTGAACTCTTAAAAGTAGAAATGCCATCAACATCAAGTGCGAGCTCATACAATATATATATATATATATATATATATATATATATATATATATATATATATATATATATATATATATATATATGTGTGTGTGTGTGTGTGTGTGTGTGTGTGTGTGTGTGTGTGTGTGTGTGTGTGTGTGTGTGTGTGTGTGTGTGTGTGTGTGTGTGTGTGTGTGTGTGTGTGTGTGTGTGTGTGTGTGTGTGTGTGTCTGTGTGTGTGTGTGTGTGTGTGTGTGTGTGTGTGTGTGTGTGTGTGTGTGTGTGTGTGTGTGTGTGTGTATACTTATATATTGGGCTACTTTAGCCAGAAATTTGCGACTTTTATTCCTGCAGCTCGCGACTTTCGGCAAGCAAGTCCTCAACGCGTCAGTTGTCAACAAGAGGCGAGATGAGAGTGAAAGGATGGAAGCCGTGTGTGCGCTTACCTAATCATATTTACCTAATTGTAGTGTACAGGAAAGGAACAACACTTGTGGAGTCCCGTATCCTAATCTCCAATTACATACTTAGTCTTAAATTCATGTATAGTTCCAAATATATCCTTGTTTTTAAATTGTCGTATTTTGATTTGAATTCATGCATTGTTTGTCTGCCCTATCCAAAGTAATTCTTCGCTTTACCAAAGTAAACCTGAATATAGTATAAAATAACGTAATATCGCCTAGACTGCTTTGAGCAAAAATGAATAAATAAATAAGTAAATAAATAAAAAAAATAAATGGAAAAAATACATTACTCGATACGATCAGAGTACGGTCAAAAAGTAATAAATTCTCAAGCGAGAATATGCTTGAAAACTTAAGTCATTCTAGACTGGCAAAAATAACGCTTAATTTTTTCTTTTCCTAAAAAAATCTTCCTATAATATTTTCTCATTGAAATAACCTAATGTAATGGGTGAATTATCTAGGGCAATTATGAGAAATGTTTTCACCACTGCTCGACACGACGTCACACGGGAATATATTAGACAACAACTAAAAATTATGCTAGACTGGAAAAAATCATGCTTATTTTTTATTCTTTATTAAAACTTAGGTTTTTATCATATGTTTTGATTAGAATAACCCATAGTCACGGGTGAATTATGCCCATTTAAGTATATTATGTGAAATGTTTTCACGACCGCGCGACACGTCAAACGGAAATAAATTAGGCAAGAACTAAAAATTATACTAGACTGGCAAAAATCATGCTTAATCTTTTATTCTTCATGATAGATTACGTTTTTATAATATTTTTTCATTAGAATACCCCAATGCCATGGGTGAATTATGCCAATTTTAGTATATTATGTGAAATGTTTTCACGACCGCGCGACATGACGTCACACGGGAATATGATAGACAACTTAAAATTATGCTAGACTGGCAAAAATTATGCTTAATCTTTTATCCTTCATAGTAGATTAGATCTTTATGATATTTCTTCATTAAAATAGCCCAATGTCTTGGGTGAAATATGCCCATTTTAGTATATTATGTGAAATGTTTTCATGACCGCGTGACATACGGGAATTAGACAACAACTAAAAATTATGCTATACTGGCAAAAATCATGCTTAATTTTTTTATTCTTCATAACAAATTAGGTTTTCAAATTTTTTCATTAAAATAACCCAATGACATGGGTAAATTATGCTCATTTTAGTATATTATGTGAATGTTTTCACGACCGCGCAACTTGACGTCACACGGGAATATGTTAGACAACTAAAAATTAAGCTAGACTAGATAGAATAATGCTTAATCTTTAATTTTTCATAATATTTTTTTTCATTGAAATAGCCCAATGTCATGGTTGAATTATACCAATTTTAGTATATTATGTGAAATGGTTTCACGATCGCGCGACATGACGTCACAAGGGAATATGTTAGAACACAACTAAAAACTATGCTAGACTGGCAAAGACCATGCTTAATTTTTTATTCTTCATAATAAATTAGATTTTTATCATATTTTTCATTAAAATAACCCAATGTCATGGGCGAATTATGGCCATTTTAGTATATCATGTGAAATGTTTTCACGACCGCGCGACATGACGTCACACGGGAATGTGTTAGAC
>NW_027467465.1:497500-510000 GCF_046742065.1 Oratosquilla oratoria | reverse complement strand
ACTGGTGCGTTAGTGAGAAGGGACTTCAGGTTTTTGAAGGCCGTCTCACAGGTAGGCGTCCACACGAAGTCGTGGTCTTTTCTCAACAGGTCAGTCAATGGTTCTGCTACATCTTGTTTCTCAGATAAGTGAAGATTTTGTAGTATCTGGGAGTTTTCCAAGGGAATCTCAGGAGGATTAGGCAGGTTATCAGGAGGCTCTTCCGATTTTATTGTGGTAGAGCTGCAAATTGGAATTGGATCTCTGGAATGATAAGGTTTTAAGGTATTTATGTGACAGAGACGGGAACTCTTTCTTCTGTCTGGAGTTTTGATTATGTAGTTGAGATCACTGGCTCTGGACAAGACTTCATAGGGTCCTTTGTATTTAGCCTGCAATGGATCTCCTGGTATGGGAAGATAAAGTAACACTTGATCTCCTGGAGAGAAAGTTCTAAGTTTAGAATTTTTATCATACCGACCTTTCATTACTCGTTGAGCATTCGCCAAGTTCTCTCTTGCCAACTTCCAAGCTTCTAACAACTTCTCGGTGACCTGGGACACGTATTTCAAAGAAGGAACTGGTGGTTCTTCTTTCATCCATTGTTCATGAAGTATCTTTAGGGGACCACGGACTTCATGACCGAAGACTAATTCTGACGGGCTGAATCCAAGGCTTTCTTGAATTGTTGTTCGGGTGGCGAACAACAAAAAGGGGAGTCCGTCTTCCCAATTTCGAGTGTTCTCAGCACAGAAGATTCTTAACATTGTCTTGAGCGTTTGGTGAAAGCGCTCTAGAGCACCTTGTGATTGAGGATGATAGGCGGAGGAAGTTACATGATTTATACCTAGTGTTATAAGAGTTTCTCTAAACTTGTTGGAAAGAAAATTACTTCCTTGATCACTTTGAATGTTCTTAGGAAATCCTACCATAGTGAAATATTTCAACATTTCTCTGATTATATTTTGAGCTTTAATATTTTTCAAAGGAATGGCTTCTGGAAAACGAGTGCTCATACACATGATTGTGAGAATGTACTGATTTCCTTTACTTGAAGGAGGTAAAGGTCCTACACAATCAATAAGAACTTTTTTAAATGGCTCTTCCATTACAGGAATGGGATGGAGTGGAGCTTCTACAATTTTCTGGTTGGGCTTACCTACAAGTTGACATGTATGACATGTTTTACAATATTGGGCAACATCTTTGACAACCGTGGGCCAATGGAAATGTTGGGTTATGTTGAACAAGGTCTTTCTTACCCCTAAGTGACCTGCTAAGGGAGTATCATGAGCCAATCTTAGAACATTATTCCTGAAACCAAGAGGGAGGACTATTTGATTCCTTACTTGCCATGGCTGGTCAACGGTTGCGGTGGATGCTCTCCATTTTCGCATTAGGACTCCGTTTTCTATATAGAAACCTCGTGACATATTTTCAACTTCTCCTGGAGATGAGACAATCTCGTACAAATTTTTAAGAGAATGATCTGACTTCTGTTCTTTGATTAATTCTGCTCTAGATAGAGAAACTGGTGAAGAAGAAGATGGGTCAGTTTGGGAGAATAGGGATTCTAAATTATAGGTCTCCTCTTCAGATTTCTTGTACTGAGATCTGGTTACAGCACAAGCGGGAAACAACTGTAAGTTATCTGAAGGTTCTACTGAGGTCTTAGGGTTATTTGTTATTAAGGGAGAAATGACTTTGCTTCCAGCGATGTCATTGGCCAACAATAAGGATATTCCTACTATGGGAAGAGAGTCTACTACTGCTACTTTAACCATTCCGGTTGTTAAATCAGACCGCAAGAAAACATTATGTAATGGACATTTTACAATTCCTCCAACTCCTTCTATCAATATATCATAACCTGTATATGACTCACCCAGATTCTGCAAGACAGAATTTAAAATCAGACTTTGCTTTGCTCCTGTGTCTCGGAGTATGGAAATAGGATATTGTTGTGAACTACTACTATGAGATATAGTTCCTGAAGATACAAATGGTTTGAAACAAGGATCATGATCTGATGAGGGGGGTTCTACATTACTTGACAATACCGGCTTCTTTGGTAGTGTATCCTGAGTAGAGGATTTTGAATCATCTGATTTTATATTACTTACAAGAGTTGGTGTCTTATTGGAGAATGAGGGTGTCAGTCTCTTTCTGCAATTAGAAATGTGATGGCCAACCTGTTTACAATATGAACAAGTTACAGGGGGATTAGTCTTAAACCTTTCCATTCTTTGCCAAGGTTGGTTTGGAGGATATTGATTGAAATCAGACCTGTAACTGAAATGTGATGGGCTAGACTGATTTTCAAAGCGTTTCTTTGGGGCCCAAGGATCAGAGTATTTTGTTGAATCTGGAATATATGACTTTGACTTTTGGGATTCCATTTGTCTTGACTTAGGTTTATGATTTAGTGTGAACTCATCAGCCAATACAGCAGCTTTAGTTAAAGTTTCGGGAACATGATCATCTATAAAAATCCTAAGATCTGTCTCTAAGGTATTCTTAAACTGCTCCAACAAAATCAACTGTTTAAGTCTATCTAAGGTGTCCGTTTCACTAGCCAAACACCACCTATTGAATAACCTCTCTTGTTGAGCCGCATATTCTACGTATGTTAACTGAGGTGTCTTCCTATAATTACGGAATTTCTGTCTATAGGCCTCTGGTATTAGTTCATAAGCTTTTAAAATACAAGCTTTCATATTATCATACTCGCTTTCTGCTTCTGAAAGAGAAGTATAAATTTGCTGAGCCTTACCCTTAAATTGTGTTTGAATGATTAATGGCCAATTTTCTTTAGGGATTTGTAATTGTTGCGCCAATTTTTCCCACTGAAGAAAGAAAATTTCTGGCTCTCCTGAAAATTGGGGTAGAAGTTTTACATACTTGGAAATATCTATATGACCTTCCTGAACTACGGGTTGTCTATCAACAATCCTAGCTTCTACTTCTGCCTTCTTTAATTCTAACTCTGCCAATTTGACTTTAGTTTCGTTCTCTCTTTCTATTTGTTTCACTTTAGCTTCCTCTTCTCTAGCTCTAAATTCTGCCTCAATTTGCATTTGTTTCAGTTTAGTTTCCTCCTCTTTAGCTACTCGTTTCGCTTTAGCTTCCTCTTCTCTAGCTCTAAATTCTGCCTCAATTTGCATTTGTTTCAGTTTAGTTTCCTCCTCTTTAGCTACTTGTTTCGCTTTAGCTTCCTCTTCTCTAGCTCTAAATTCTGCCTCAATTTGCATTTGTTTCAGTTTAGTTTCCTCCTCTTTAGCTTTAAATTCTGCCTCAATTTGCATTTGTTTCAGTTTAGTTTCCTCCTCTTTAGCTTTAAATTCTGCCTCAATTTGCATTTGTTTCAATTTAGCTTCCTCCTCAAAATCTACTCTCCTGACCTTTAATTCAATCTCCTTAATCTTAAGTTCGGTTAGTCGTGCCTCCATTTCTAACCTATTTGAAGGAATTTGTATAGCTGTAATCTCTTCTGGAGATAAGATCTCATCTTCGATCAGATTTTCAACAAGTTCCTGAAGTATTTTTTTCTTTCGTAAACTTGTATCAATGTCTACTCCAAAGTGCTTGCCTATTTCTATCAAAGTGTCTTTAGTTTGTTTCTTTAAGAAACTTACCTTGGGATTTTGAACGAATTCTTGAACTATATCATCCATCTCTATAAGAATGTGTTAAATACCTGATCCAATATCCTGGGCAAGGGTCGCCACTTTGTTACGGGCGGCTGGTATGTGAAGAGACGTTACGTATAACGTCTAAGTGCTTAAGAACCAGCGCACTTCTAGAAGCCACTGTAGGACTGAACTATCTGGTCAGGGCCTAGATAATTCGTAAGACTAGAAGTAAAGGTAACAAAGAAGATTCCAGGAAAGGAATATTAAACTAGCGATAAAACTAGTAAACGAAATTATTAATGGAAAATATTTACAGGCAATCAACACAAAAGAGAATGGGCAGTAGGGTCAATGGGACCGTTACACGATTATGGAAATTATCGTTCAAATAAGAAACACAAGATAAGTATGCAATATGGTACTATCTAAGTACAAAGAGATCAGGAACATGCATCAGAATAAGTAATAAGTACAAATATAAGTAAAGTAATGCAATGTATATCAGACACGTAATGTAGGCAAAAAGGGTGATCACTTCACACCAATCGTCTCATGAATCTAAACCTTCTAGTTTTTATCAAGAGATCAATATGTGGGAATATGACGACGAGTCTTGTTGTTGTTGGATCTTTAAGGCTATCGACCTATAATGAGGTCATTAAGCCCGGTGTGAACCTGCGATCCTTTTTATTCTACCATTATAATTCCCACAATAGTCCAGTAGTGCGCAAATAAAATACTACTTTGTCAATAAGTAAACGGTCGTCTGTCAAAAGATTTGTGGTGCTCAGCTGAATTTTCTTAATTTGGCAATGTTGTATGAGCGCTTGGCGCTGTGTGTTGTATTTTGAGCAGTGTAGGAGTATGTGTCTTATGGATAGTATAGTGTTGCATGTGTTGCATTGGGGAGGAAATACGCCGTCAATATATGGTTTTAAGTGGGTGAGGCGGGTCGAGTTCATCCTCAGTCTTGCTATGGCGATTTCCTCGAGTCTGTTATTTCTGTATGATGTCGACCAATCTGTTATGTGTTCCTTTTGTTTGTGAGAAATGTCGAGATTGTTCCACTGGAGTTGCCAGTGGGTGTGTAATTGTTTTCTTAGTATGGAATTGAAGGTGCCTATGTCCAGGGGTATGTCGGTAATAGAGTCTATTTCTAAAGCAGTTTTGGCTAAGATGTCCGCTTTCTCATTCCCGAAGATCCCAATGTGACTGGGAACCCAAGAGAGAGTAATGGACTTGCTAGTTATCGACAATGTGCTAATGATTTTGCCCAAGAGGAAGTTCTCCATATGGTTACCCGTCTTGATTGATTTTAGTGCACTTAATGAATCTGTGAATATGACGAATTTACTATGTGTGTCGGAATGAGCATATTCTAAGGCTTTATATATGCCGTAGAGTTCGGCGATATATATGCTCGTATGGTTCGGCAATCTGAACATCATCCGGGTTTTGTTGCAGTATAACCCTGTCCCAGTTTTGTGGCCGCACTTGGAGCCATCAGTGTACAGTGCCATGTGGTCATTGTACTTTTGGATGGTCTCCAAGGTCTTTTGTTTTAGTTCTTCTGTGGATGAAGTCTTCTTTTGTAGGTCTTGGTTAATGAAGATCTTCGGGGCGATGTTTTCCCACGGTGGTAAGACGGTGGCTTCAATCTGTTCTATTGACCACAGTGGCACTGAATATTGCTCGCACAAGGATCGGATCCTGATGGAAAGGGGATTTAGGCTGGAGTTGGTGAAGTGCTCATATAGTTGGATTGTCTCCTTGCAGGGATGTTGAGGGATGCGAAGCGCTTTGGCGACGTATCTTAGGGCAAGGAGCTCGCGCCTGTAGTGGAGGGGGGGTACGTTTGCTTCGACCTCCAGCCTCTCGATCCTTGTGCAGCGTAGTGCTCCAAGTGCTATTCTTAGGCCTTTGTTTTGGATGATGTTCAGGGGTTGTAACGTGGCTAGTGTTGCCGAACCATAAATCTGACACCCATAGTCTAGTTTTGATCTAATTAGGGACTTATAAATCATTAGCAGGGATTTCCTATCTGCTCCCCAATTTGTGCCCGTTAGTTTACGTAGCAAATTAATTCTCTTGTTGCACGCATCAACTAGGTATTTTACATGGGCCTTCCAGTTTAGCCTGGAGTCCAGTCTCAGGCCAAGAAAAAAGGTTGAGTTTTGTACTGGAATGGGAGTACCATGTAATTGCAGATTTATTTCTGCCTGGGCTCTGCGTGAAAATACAATTACTGTTGACTTTAATTCCGAAAACTTAAATCCCCATTTGTCAGACCAGTCCTGGAGCGAGTCCAGGGCCAGTTGTACGCGAGAGCCGGAAAACTTGGCATTCGGAGAGGAATGCCAGATTCCGACATCGTCAGCGTATAATGAGTATTTAAGGTTCCGAGGTGGAGCGGGTAGAATATCGTTTATCAGCAACATAAAAAGTGTGGGGCTTAACACACTTCCCTGTGGTACGCCATTTTCTTGGGTGCGTACTGTTGAATAGTAATTTTGAATTTTGACCGAAAATGTGCGGTCTTTTAAAAAATTTTTGAATGAAAATAGGGAGATTCCCTCTAAGGCCAAGTGCATAGAGTTTTTCGAGGATACCACGTCGCCATGCCATGTCGTAGGCTCTTTCTAAATCCAAAAAGCAAGCAACAAGATATTCTTTCCTCTCGAAGGAGGAGAGGATATCTTGTTCTAATTTGACTAAATGGTCAAGACTACTTCTATTTTTCCTGAAACCACATTGGGCAGGAACTATTAAATTTTGAGATTCTAGTATGTATTTCAATCTGTTATTGGCCATACGTTCTAATACTTTGCATAAGCAGTTGGTAAGCGCTATAGGGCGATAAGAGGAAGGACTCTTTGGGTCCTTCCCCTTTTTGAGAATAGGTATGACGTGGGCATGTCTCCATGTTTCTGGGAATTCTTGACTAATCCAAATTGTGTTGTATATTTCTAATAATTTTTCCAGTGAAATTGAATTCAAGTGTTGCAGCATCTCATACCTAATCTCATCTGGGCCAGCAGAGGTTCCTCTACACGAGCTTAAGGCTTGTTTAAGCTCGTGTAGTTGGAAGGGGGTGTTATATTCGTAGTGTGTCTGTGTATGGAAGATCAGAGGTTCTGCTTCCCGTGTTTGTTTGTGTTGTAAAAAGGTTGGTGAATAGTTATTCGTGTTGCTTGTTTGCGTAAATGTGTCTGCGATTGTGTTTGCGATGTCCAGGGGAGCATCTACAAACTTGTTTCCAATTGTTAGGGTCTTAATGTTGGGCGTGTATTTGCCGTCTATTTTACGGACGGCTGACCAGATTTGTGATAGAGAAGTGTTTGCGTTTATAGTTGAGATGTAGTCATGCCAAGACTTACGTTTGGCATGTTTTATTGTTCTACGGGCCTCTGCTTGCGTCTTTTTAAAAGTAATGAAATGGGGTGCAATAGGGTTATTTTTAAAAGTTCGATATGCCCTATTCCGCTTGCAAAGTGCTTTTCTGCAGTCTGATGTCCACCAAGGAACTCTATGCTTGTGAAATACCGAGGTTTTTGGTATATGCTCATGCGCTGAATTCAAAATAGAGTTTGATAAATTGAAAATTTTGTCATCCATATTATCCCCTGTGATGTTGACGTTGGTGGTTGTGCGATACATTTTCCAGTTGGCCTTTTTGATGTTAAATTTGGGACAGGGAGGGGGTGAGTTGTCTCCGTAGGCTGGAGGAGCCGTAGTGTTGTTACCCCCTATTTTTATTATTACTGGGAAATGATCGCTTAGCATGGTGTCGTCATGCGTATCCCATTGGGTGTTGTCAGACAACGCAGGAGATGATATGGATAAATCTATACATGAAAATGAACCCCTAGTATTGTCTACTCGAGTGGGACTGCCAGTGTTTAGGAGGACCAGGTTGTTTGATTCGAGCACTTCTTCCATCTGCTCCCCTCGACGAGAGGTTATTTTGCTACCCCACATGCGATGGTGGGAGTTGAAATCTCCCACTATCAGTTTGTGGTGGGGTAGTTGTTCTATCAACCCGTTTAGTTCCTCTAGTGGAAAACGAGGGTCGGGAGGTAGGTACAGGGAGCAGATGGTTACGAGTTTGTTGTGCAGTTTCGTTTTTATAGCGACTGCTTCCAAGGTGGTGGCCAGTGGTAGTTCCACTTGGGGAAGGCAGTCGCTGACTGCAACTGCGACCCCCCCTCCAGGCGCCAACCTGTCCTTCCTATAGGTGGTGTAGTTCTTCAGTTTGAACTCAACACTGGGGTCAAGGTGAGTCTCTTGTAGACAAATAACTGAGGGGTTGTTGAGCGAGTTAAAAATTATTAAGTCATTTAATTTACTTCTAATACCTCGGCAATTCCACTGGATTATTTTCATTTTTTTTTTTTTTTTTTTTTTTTTTTTTTTTTTTTTTTTTTTAGTTTTATTTATTTATTTATGTTTTTTTATTTATTTATTTATTTATTTATTTATTTTTTTTTTTTTATCTGCTTCGGTTTCTTCCTTTCTTGGCCTTAGTGGGAGAGGTGTGTTTAGCCCCGGATGAACGGTCTGGGCTGGTAATAGGACTTAAAAGTCGTTTTTGGGAAACGGAGATCTCCATATTGACATCCTCTTCAGTACGTGTGGGCACACGTTTGGAAGGCTCTGGGATGGCCGGGGAAGGAAGGTGCGAGTGAGTTTGCCTGTTACTTTGGCGGTGTTCTTTGTCCTTGGAGTGCTTGCTCTCAGTTTGCGTTTCAATGGTTCTGTACGTTTTTTTAACTGCCGAAGCATAGGAAGTTGCTCCGGAAGTACTAGTTGGGGTAACTAGTCTTTCCATCACACGCTTCCTTGCTTCGTAAAAGGATATGCCACAAGTTGCTTTCTCTGTACAGATTTCTTTTTCTAATTTGAAAGTGGGACAGTCTCGGGAGGTTGATGCATGGTTGTTATTGGAGGGACAGTTGACACATTGAAGCACCTTTGCAGAGCAAGCATCCATAGGATGTTCGCCTGCACATTTACCGCATACGACTGTTTGTTTGCTGCAGAATTTGGCTAGGTGACCATATTTAAAGCATTTGTTGCAGCGCAAAGGGTTGGGGACATATGGTCGTGTTGGGACATGTATATATCCAATTTTGACATGATCAGGGAGGGTTGTGGAATTGAACGTGAGGATTATCAGGGGCGTGTTCACTCGCATGTTTCTTTCCCGGTCCAGTCGCGTGATAAATTTAACATCCAAAATGCCTTCAGATTTCATCTCTTCGAGGATGTCCACACTCTTCCATGGTCATCAAATCTCTGCAGTGGATTACTCCTCTGCAGGAGTTGAGTGACCTAGGGAGGGATGCAACAACATCGAAGGAATGAAACTTCCTGGCCTTGAGCAAATCGCGAGTCGCTTTCCCAGAGTTGGTGGTGATTTGGAGATCTCCGCTTCTAAGTTTCTTCACTTGGTTGATATCATCGGTAAATTGAGACAGACATTTCTTTAGCATGAATGGGTTAAGGTCAGCTAATCGGGTTTGGTCGGAATGTAAGAAAACATGTCTAGCCTTGTCCGGGTCGATATTAGGGTCGTCAGGGGAAGTCTTCCTAGTTTGCAGGGATGGAGTTGAGGACTCCATCCTGCGCGTCGGGGTGGGGGGACGAGCCCCCTGTTACACAAAAATAAATATGCTCAGCAGAGCCAAAGAAAAATAATATAGAGGGGTCACACAGCTTCCTTTGGCGACTGGTGACAGCCGCGTAATAGGACCACTGTGTGCCCAGTGGTACGGGGTCTACACTACTTCTAAACTACGATAGATGTTGCTAGATTTCGCCGGGCCGGACGACAAAGAAGTCTCACGAGCCAACAAGGGCTCGTGCGGATCCCGGAGAGCTACGAAATGACGAGAAAATGGTACGAGGTGAAAGTGCTGGGAAACGCCCAGAAGTGGGTGGCAGTGTAACTGCCAGAAAAAGCTTTCCAACGTAAAGCTGGACCACGATTACAGTTAACTCTAGGGAGTAGCCCTAGCAAGCTTAACTATGCTCGTGTGAGTGCGTCTGTCTGCTGCCAAGGGCTGCCGACGACTGTGTGTGACGACGAGTCTTTTTTTTTTTTTTTTTTGTTGGATCTTTAAGGCTATCGACCTATAATGAGGTCATTAAGCCTGGTGTGAACCTGCGATCCTTTTTAATCTACCATTATAATTTCCACAATAGTCCTGTAGTGCGCAAATAAAATACTACTTTGTCAATAAGTAAACGGTCGTCGGTCAGAAGATTTGTGGTGCTTAGTTGAATTTTCTTAAGTTTGCAGTGTTGTATAAGCGCTTTGCGCTGTGTGTTGTATCTTGAGCAGTGTATGAGTATGTGTCTTATGGATAGTATAGTGTTGCAGGTGTTGCATTGTGGAGGAAATACGCCATTAATGTATGGGTTTAGGTGGGTGAGGCGGGTCGAATTCATCCTCAGTCTTGCTATGGCGATTTCCTCCTGTCTGTTATTTCTGTATGATGTCGACCAATCTGTTATGTGTTCCTTTTGTTTGTGCGAGATGTCGAGATTGTTCCACTGGAGTTGCCAGTGGGTGTGTAATTGTTTTCTTAAAACAGAATTGAAGGTTCCTATGTCCAGGGGTATGTCGGTAATAGAGTCTATTTCTAAGGCAGTTTTGGCTAAGGTGTCCGCTTTCTCATTCCCGAAGATCCCAATGTGACTGGGAACCCAAGAGAGAGTAATGGACTTGTTAGTTATCGACAATGTGCTAATGATTTTGCCCAAGAGGAAGTTCTCCATATGGTTACCTGACTTAATTGACTGAAGTGCACTTAGTGAATCTGTGAATATGACGAAATTACTATGTGTGTCAGATTGAGCATATTCTAAGGCTTGATATATACCGTAGAGTTCGGCGATATATATGCTCGTATGGTCCGGCAATCTGAACATCATCCGGGTTTGGTTGCAGTATAACCCTGTCCCAGTTTTGGGGCCGCACTTGGAGCCATCAGTGTACAGTGCCCTGTGGTCATTGTACTTTTGGATGGTCTCCAGGGTCTTCTGTCTCAGTTCTTCTGTGGAAGACGTATTCTTCTTGAGGTCTTGATTGATGTTGACCTTCGGGGCGATGTTTTTCCACGGTGGTAGATGGGTGGCTTCCAGCTGTTCTATTGACCACAGTGGCACTGGGTACTGCTCACACAAGGATCGGATCCTGATGGAAAGGGGATTTAGGCTGGAGTTGGTGAAGTGCTCGTGTTGTTTGATGGTCTCCTTGCAGGGATGTTGAGGGATGCGAAGCGCTTTGGCGACGTATCTTAGGGCAAGGAGCTCGCGCCTGTAGTGGAGGGGGGGTACGTTTGCTTCGACCTCCAGCCTCTCGATCCTTGTGCAGCGTAGTGCTCCAAGTGCTATTCTTAGGCCTTTGTTTTGGATGATGTTCAGGGGTTGTAACGTGGCTAGTGTTGCCGAACCATAAATCTGACACCCATAGTCTAGTTTTGATCTAATTAGGGACTTATAAATCATTAGCAGGGATTTCCTATCTGCTCCCCAATTTGTGCCCGTTAGTTTACGTAGCAAATTAATTCTCTTGTTGCACGCATCAACTAGGTATTTTACATGGGCCTTCCAGTTTAGCCTGGAGTCCAGTCTCAGGCCAAGAAAAAAGGTTGAATTTTGTACTGGAATGGGAGTACCATGTAATTGCAGATTTATTTCTGCCTGGGCTCTGCGTGAAAATACAATTACTGTTGACTTTAATTCCGAAAACTTAAATCCCCATTTGTCAGACCAGTCCTGGAGCGAGTCCAGGGCCAGTTGTACGCGAGAGCCGGAAAACTTGGCATTCGGAGAGGAATGCCAGATTCCGACATCGTCAGCGTATAATGAGTATTTAAGGTTCCGAGGTGGAGCGGGTAGAATATCGTTTATCAGCAACATAAAAAGTGTGGGACTTAACACACTTCCCTGTGGTACGCCATTTTCTTGGGTGCGTACTGTTGAATAGTAATTTTGAATTTTGACCGAAAATGTGCGGTCTTTTAAAAAATTTTGAATGAAAATAGGGAGATTCCCTCTAAGGCCAAGTGCATAGAGTTTTTCGAGGATACCACGTCGCCATGCCATGTCGTAGGCTCTTTCTAAATCCAAAAAGCAAGCAACAAGATATTCTTTCCTCTCGAAGGAGGAGAGGATATCTTGTTCTAATTTGACTAAATGGTCAAGACTACTTCTATTTTTCCTGAAACCACATTGGGCAGGAACTATTAAATTTTGAGATTCTAGTATGTATTTCAATCTGTTATTGGCCATACGTTCTAATACTTTGCATAAGCAGTTGGTAAGCGCTATAGGGCGATAAGAGGAAGGACTCTTTGGGTCCTTCCCCTTTTTGAGAATAGGTATGACGTGGGCATGTCTCCATGTTTCTGGGAATTCTTGACTAATCCAAATTGTGTTGTATATTTCTAATAATTTTTCCAGTGAAATTGAATTCAAGTGTTGCAGCATCTCATACCTAATCTCATCTGGGCCAGCAGAGGTTCCTCTACACGAGCTTAAGGCTTGTTTAAGCTCGTGTAGTTGGAAGGGGGTGTTATATTCGTAGTGTGTCTGTGTATGGAAGATCAGAGGTTCTGCTTCCCGTGTTTGTTTGTGTTGTAAAAAGGTTGGTGAATAGTTATTCGTGTTGCTTGTTTGCGTAAATGTGTCTGCGATTGTGTTTGCGATGTCCAGGGGAGCATCTACAAACTTGTTTCCAATTGTTAGGGTCTTAATGTTGGGCGTGTATTTGCCGTCTATTTTACGGACGGCTGACCAGATTTGTGATAGAGAAGTGTTTGCGTTTATAGTTGAGATGTAGTCATGCCAAGACTTACGTTTGGCATGTTTTATTGTTCTACG
>NW_027467465.1:490000-492500 GCF_046742065.1 Oratosquilla oratoria | reverse complement strand
ACGGAAACAGCATATTCCAAATGTGGACGAACTAACGATTTATATAGCTTGTTAATGAGTGATGGACTTTTGAAATCAAAAGATCGCGCAATCAAACCCAGAATCTTATTTGCTTTCTCAGAGGCTGAAATACACTGCTTGGATGATACACATACACATATATACACAAAACTACACACATTGGTACACAAACACACATATACAGAAACATACATGTACACACAAACACACCCATGTACTTTTGTATGTACACACACAGATATATATACACACATATGTACGCACACAAACACATATGCGTACACACACATGTACACACATATGTATACACACACATATACATGCACATATGTACACACACACACATGAACACGCACACAAGTACACACACATACATGTACACAGACACACATGTATATACATACACATGTCCACACACACATGTGCATACATATGTAGACTAACACACATGTACACCTACACACACATATATATACACACATGTACACACACATGTACAGACAAACACACGTAAAACACATGCACAGGTACACACGTAAACGGACACGTAAAAACACACATGTCCAAACAGACATGTACACATACACATGTGCATACACATATACACACACACATGTCCAAAAACATATGTACACATACACACACATACACATATACATATACACATACGCGCCACATTGAAGTTAGGTAATCTGAGAGGGAGGGGAGGAAATAAGGATGACTAATTTGTGTGGGCCAGTGGTTCTCAACCTGGGGCCCCCAAAGGAACCACGGGGGTCCCCAGAAGAGCCACGGGGGCTCCCTGAGGAGCCGCAGGGCTTCCATAGGATCGGCGGGGAGCCCCAGCAGGATCAGCGGGGCGCCCCCAGGAGGATCGGCGGGGCGCCCCCAGCAGCAGGATCGGCGGGGCGCCCCCAGCAGCAGGATCGGCGGGGCGCCCCCAGCAACAGGATCGGCGGGGCGCCCCCAGCAGCAGGATCGGCGGGGCGCCCCCAGCAGCAGGATCGGCGGGGCGCCCCCAGCAGGAGGATCGGCGGGGCGCCCCCAGCAGCAGGATCGGCGGGGCGCCCCCAGCAGCAGGATCGGCGGGGCGCCCCCAGCAGGAGGATCGGCGGGGCGCCCCCAGCAGGAGGATCGGCGGGGCGCCCCCAGCAGCAGGATCGGCGGGGCGCCCCCAGCAGCAGGATCGGCGGGGCGCCCCCAGCAGCAGGATCGGCGGGGCGCCCCCAGCAGCAGGATCGGCGGGGCGCCCCCAGCAGGAGGATCGGCGGGGCGCCCCCAGCAGGAGGATCGGCGAGGCGCCCCCAGCAGCAGGATCGGCGGGGCGCCCCCAGCAGCAGGATCGGCGGGGCGCCCCAAGCAGCAGGATCGGCGGGGCGCCCCCAGCAGCAGGATCGGCGGGGCGCCCCCAGCAGGAGGATCGGCGGGGCGCCCCCAGCAGGATCGGCGGGGCGCCCCCAGCAGCAGGATCGGAGGGGCGCCCCCAGCAGGAGGATCGGCGGGGCGCCCCCAGCAGCAGGATCGGCGGGGCGCCCCCAGCAGCAGGATCGGCGGGGCGCCCCCAGCAGGAGGATCGGCGGGGCGCCCCCAGCAGCAGGATCGACGGGGCGCCCCCAGCAGGAGGATCGGCGGGGCGCCCCCAGCAGGAGGATCGGCGGGGCGCCCCCAGCAGCAGGATCGGCGGGGCGCCCCCAGCAGGAGGATCGGCGGGGCGCCCCCAGCAGGAGGATCGGCGGGGCGCCCCCAGCAGGAGGATCGGCGGGGCGCCCCCAGCAGGAGGATCGGCGGGGCGCCCCCAGCAGCAGGATCGGCGGGGCAGCCCCCAGCAGGAGGATCGGCGGGGCGCCCCCAGCAGCAGGATCGGCGGGGCGCCCCCAGCAGGAGGATCGGCGGGGCGCCCCCAGCAGCAGGATCGGCGGGGCGCCCCCAGCAGCAGGATCGGCGGGGCGCCCCCAGCAGGAGGATCGGCGGGGCGCCCCCAGCAGGAGGATCGGCGGGGCGCCCCCGGCAGGAGGATCGGCGGGGCGCCCCCAGCAGGAGGATCGACGGGGCACCCCCAGCAGGAGGATCGGCGGGGCGCCCCCAGGAGGAACGGCGGGGCGCCCCCAGGAGGAGCGGCGGGGCACCCCCAGGAGGAGCGGCGGGGCACCCCCAGGAGGAGCGGCGGGGCGCCCCCAAGAGGAGCGGTGGGGTGCCCCCAGGAGGAACGGCGGGGCGCTCCCAGGAGGATCGGCGGGGCGCCCCCAGGAGGATCGGCGGGGCGCCCCCAGGAGGATCGGCGACTTCCTCTCTCAGTTTCAAAAATAATCAGTTTGACACGTCTGTGTATTAATACTAATATTTTTTTCTTTTAAAGACTCATTCTTCAGACAGAAAAACGGATGCAGCATGGGCTCCAACATCTGTCCAGTGCTTGCCAACATCTACATGGAGTGGTTTGAATGTACCTTGTTACCAAAAATTAAACCAGCGGAGATGT
>NW_027467465.1:467500-485000 GCF_046742065.1 Oratosquilla oratoria | reverse complement strand
TATATATATACATATATATATATACATATATACATATATATACATATATATATATATATATATATATATATATAGATATATCAAGGACTACTATTACACAGGACGTACGCACCCAGATTCCTGGCTCCGCTAGCGGAAGCCATTGCTTTCCTTGTAACCTAACATTTTATATTGGACAAATATATCAAAACTAGAAACCTAACATTGTATATAGGACAAATATATCAACTATTGACTTATTCAATGCAGTATAAGTTAATATAAACTTTTATGGTGAAATAAGAAACTATTTTTAAGGCACTGTTATGCTTTGAAATGCCAATTTTGGCCGGAATTAACATGTATTATTGTATGAGGTTAGTGGAGAGTTATTTACATTAATCATTATTTACATTTGAGTTCATTGTCTTGAAAAGGAAGAACAATTTAGCTGCCTTCTCTTTACCGAGGCGGTTCCTTAATTTTGTGTGTACAAGTCCATGGGAGGAGAAAAAACTTTCAACTCCTGATGATGAGGCTGCTGCAGTTAGGAGTTGACGCACTGATAACAGAATATCACTGTCTTACATGGCTGTATGTGAATCCCACCACTCAATAGCTGTCAGGGTCTTGGTCACAGCCTCGGTAAACTTGAACGCCTGGAAAGGAGGTGATTTGCCTGAAACTTCATAATGACAGGAACAAGTGTTGTATATTTCTCATTGGCATACTCCATAGTAATATTCACCTCTTCTGCACTGAGCATTTTTCCTTCAAGTGCTGGATGAAGCATGTTGGCAAGTATGTGAGCTTTGGTGATAAACTGTTCATGACTTTTTTCACCAGTTTTTCAGCTTCTTTATTGTTTGTGAAATGGCCAAGTCATTTCTTCCAAACATCTACCGCTTGAGCGATAGTGCATTTGTCACTCTGTACCTCATCTAGAGCCTTTGCTATTGGCTGCAATCGATCCAGTAATTCCTCAGCCGAACGTTTTAGGTCTAAATTTGATACTTTGTTTCTTACTTCAGTATCAATAGCTTCCCTGTTGACTTGACAGATCTTCATTAGAATTGGCCAGTCGTTTATATAGGCCTTGAGACAGTCTGACATTGTGCTCCACCTTGTGTCCTGGGGCATGACTAGACACTGACCACCTTCCTGCCGATACTTTGAAGCAGCATAATGATTATTTCTAAAACATTCAACGACATGGACCACGTGCTGTTTTACATGATCAATCTCAAGGTCATGAGCCAGTAGATTTAGTAGGTGTGGTGCACATCCGTATGTGAGGACGGTATGCTCAGGTTCACTCGATTCCTCCAAGACTTTTCTCATCTTGATGACACAGCACTTCCAATGTGACAACCAAAATCTTGTTCAGCCTTCTTGATCGAATTTTGTGCAAGTTGTTGAAGATATTCAGCAGTGTGAGGTTTCCCTGGTGTGTCTATTGTGTCAACTAAATAAATCTGACCAGTGGATGAAGTTGTTAGTGACACATATTATGGGCTCATTATGGATGTTAGACCCCCCATCAATTGAAAGACATACAGTTTCATTATTCAGGTCATCTGCACACTTTTTATATTCCTTTTCATACACAAGATCCAAGTGCTTATCAGCAATATCTTTTCTGGTTGGAGGAATATAACCTGGCCTCAGGTTCTGAACCATCTTGAGAAACTGAGGATGCTGAACAAGACGAAATGGTGAATTTGTAGCAAATATAATTCTTGCAATTTTTGTCGAGATTTTCCTTGTGAGAGGCTGAAGTTTTTATGATAAAGCTGTCCAGAGATGTTGATGACTTTCTTTTAGATGAAAATTATTTAGCAGAAGTGGCGCCTGTGGAGGAGTCTGATAGTGACCTTTTTAATGGTGGAGTCAGGTTTGCAGATAACTCATGTGGAGCCGATGATGAAGGGATTGAAGCTGTTGATACAGATTCTGAAATGGAAACAGAAATTTTTAGCATATTGCATAATTTATAAATGATCATACTCACACAAGCCACTAAATTATTTGGAAATAATTAACAGGATATGAAATAGGTGGGCTTGGAATTCAGCCCACACAGGATTCAGTCCGTTTTTAAGTTCACTAAAAATAATGGGTTAGTTGGGTTAGGTTAGGCAAAATCCCTTTGGGCTGAATCCCATGTGGGCTGAATTCCAATGGAACCTATGAAATATATTACACAATGTTAAATGAAATGAATAGCAATCACCTAGGCCCCAAAGTTGAGTGGATACAGTATATTATAGTGATATAGTCATTACCCAAATTTAGAAGTAATGAAGTTGAAGTATCATCTCTTTACCCCTTCACATCTTTATTGCACATGCTCTCCATTGTTCACAAAATTTATATAGTTGCGTATGAAAAGGGAGAAATATACACAATATAAGTAAAATTATTTACCTGAGTCTTCAATTTCTTCTTCTGTATGCTGTGGCTGACCTTAGCATTTATCTCTGTGAGATTTTAATCTTGACACAAGGCCCTGTAGTTCCTACTCCTTATATTGATATGCTAAAAATGTCCTTTAACAATCAGATCGCATATCAGATAGCAATCCCACAATATTTAAAATCTATAAAAAAAATATATTTGAATGAAACAAATCTGGTTAAATATATATATATATATATACATATATATATATATATATATATGTGTGTGTGTGTGTGTGTGTGTGTGTGTGTGTGTGTGTGTATTTAAAAAAAAATCGCCAACCCTGGTGTCCACTAACCTCAAACAATAATGCCTGTTAAGTCCTGTTAAGTCCGGCTAAAATTGGCATTTCAAAGCATGACAGTGCCTTAGAAATAGTTTCTTATCGGCTGAAAGAAACCTGCACAGCGAAGCTATAGCGATAATCCCATACCACACTCCTGGTCATATGGCCATTTCCCGAAGGTTGAGTGTGGTTTGAATTTTCCGCCAAAATCATCGGAAATTTAAAATTCCCGGCTCTGTGCAGGCATGCGCATTGTCGACCCCACCTCCCCCTCCCTATCCCCTCCCTTCTTACCCGGCTAGCTCGAGCCGGGCGTCGCGTCACTTAGATCGCGGAAACGGGACGGAGTGGTTAACTCGCTGCCCACATGGGAGCAGGCGGTCCCGTTTCCTGCTGGTTAATCGTCTGTTTTATCGTTTTCCGCTTGGCTGCTGGTTTGTCCCATTCTTCGACTTTGATTTTATACGAGCACAATCCGTCCCCGTCTTCGAGCCGTCCCTGGTAAACAACCCGGGTCCTCTCGGAGGACAGGGGACGTGTCTTATGGTACGGAGTGTGGCGCCCCCCAGGGTCATCAGGCCTCTCGGCAGCGCCATACCTCTGACCATCATCGGTCCTCTAGTGCCTCACGGTTTGTATCAGGCCCTAGGCGTAGACTTTGACCATATACGATCGCAATCCGTCCCCGTCTTCAGGCCGTCCGTGGTAAGAACCCGGGCCTCTTTGAAGACAGGGGGACGTGTCTTATGGTACGGAGTGTGGCGCCCCCCAGGGTCATCAGGCCTCTCGGCAGCGCCATACCTCCGACCATCATCGGTCCTCTATTGCCTCACGGTTTGTTTCAGGCCCTAGGCGTAGACTTTGACCATATACGATCGCAATACGTCCGTCTCCAGGCCGTCCGTGGTAAGAAACCGGGCCTCTTTGAAGACAGGGGGACGTGTCTTATGGTACGGAGTGTGGCGCCCCCCAGGGTCATCAGGCCTCTCGGCAGCGCCATACCTCCGACCATCATCGGTCCTCTATTGCATCTCAGTTTGTATCGGGCCCTAGGCGTAGACTTTGACCATATACGATCGAAATACGTCCCCGTCTCCAGGCCGTCCGAGGTAAGAAACCGGGCCTCTATGAAGACAGGGGAACGTGTCATATGATACGGAGGGTGACGCCCCCCAGGGTCATCAGGCCTCTCGGGAGCCCCATACCTCCGGTCATCAATGGTCCTCTAACAGCCTCGTAGCTTGCTTCGTCAGGCCCTAGGCGTAGACTTTGACCTTATACGATCGTAATCCGTTCCCCATACGCTTTCGGGTCGTCCGCGGTAAGAACCCGGGCCTCTCGAAAGTCTTGGGGACGTGTCCTATGGATCGGAGTGGTTGGCACCTAGGTTCATCAGGCCTCTCGGCAGCCCCATACATCCGACCAATAATGGTCCTCTAACGCCTTAATGGCTCCCTTTGTGAGGCCCTAGGCGTAGACTTTGACCTTTTCCACTCGTAATCCGTTCCCCATACGTCTTCGAGTCGTCCGTGGTAAGAATCCGGGCCTCTCGGAGGACAAGGGGACGTGTCCTATGATACGGAGGGTGACGCCCCGAGGGTCATCAGGCCTCGGCAGCCCCATACCTTCGACCAATAATGGTCTTCTAACGCCTCACGGCACCACCCTCCTTCCAGGTTTCTTAAGCAAAAAAAAAAAAAATAAATAAATCACCACCCAGCCCTTCTCATGAGCCACAGCCAACCTCTTATCAACTTCACTTGGCTTGAGTTTAAAGATGACTTACCTGATGTTCCACCCCCAAGTAAAACACAAAAGAACTTTAGACTTAGGGAGTCTAGTGTTAGTTAAAATGAGTATAAATTAGTTCAAAGAAACTACAATCATTTAGTGTAATGAGAAGAGGAAAATCAGTTTTAAATAGTACAGTTTAAGTTGGCGCAAAGTGCTAGGTATTACATAAATAAAATGCCTTGACCTTGGAAAAAAAAAAACAGGTCGAAATGGACATGACTTCTATTCAACTTAAGCTAATATATAGTCATGATGGTCAAGAATTTTACCATGTTAAAATTAATTTCGACGCTCACTGTGACTTAGGTCGAAATGACCATGACTTTTCCTATTCAACTTAAGCTAATCTGTAGTCATGATGGTCAAGAATTTTACCATGTTAAATTAATTCAACGCCCACTGTGACTCAGGTCGACATGAACATGACTTTTCCTATTCAACTTAATTTAATCTAAAGTCATGATGGTCGAGAATTTTACCATGTTAAAATAAATTTCGACGCTCACTGTGACTTAGGTCGAAATGAACATGACTTTTCCTATTCAACTTAAGCTAATCTGTAGTCATGATGGTCAAGAATTTTACCATGTTAAATTAATTCAACGCCCACTGTGACTCAGGTCGACATGAACATGACTTTTCCTATTCAACTTAATTTAATCTACAGTCATGATGGTCGAGAATTTTACCATGTTAAAATTAATTTCGACGCTCACTGTGACTTAGGTCGAAATGAACATGACTTTTCCTATTCAACTTAAGCTAATCTGTAGTCATGATGGTCAAGAATTTTACCATGTTAAACTAATTCAACGCCCACTGTGACTCAGGTCAACATGAACATGACTTTTCCTATTCAACTTAATTTAATCTACGTTAAAATTAATTTCGACGCTCACTGTGACTTAGGTCGAAATGAACATGACTTTTCCTATTCAACTTAATTTACTCTACAGTCATGATGGTCCAGAATTTTACCATGTCAAAATTTATTTCAACGCTCACTGTGACTCAGTGATGTCACGGTATGATAAGATGACGTCATTATGTGATAAATTGACGTCACCATGTAGTCTTATGACGTCAATTTGTGTCCCTGTGACGTCACGAGACGATCCTATGGCGCCATGATCAATCCGGTGACGTCACAGTATAATCACATGATGTCACTAGGTATTAAACATATAGAAGTCCGCTTGTGGGTGATGAGACGTCACAAATTGCCATAGCACACTATTGGATGAAGACGCTCGCCACGGGCTTCGAGGACTCCCCGCGGGAAGACTTGGGGCGAGTTGGATACATACCGAGGGTCCAGGCCCGTCTTCGTGGGAGACGCTCAGGGAACGTCTTCACCCAGGACGAAGCCTCTTGACTAACGCCCACGGACGAGGTCGCTCGGAAACGAACTTGGCCTCGCATACTCCCTTTCGGTTTCTCGCTTACCCCGAGGATCTTCACGAAACTAGTGAGAGTGGTAGGCGTACGTTGGACGGAAGCAAGCGTCTCCACACTCATGTTCCTAGACGGCTAGTTGATGCATTTGCCCACCGGGGAGGGTGCATCGGCCGACATCTCAGTGGCTCTGAGTGTGTTGGCGGACGTGGAGTTCGGGGTGGACTGGGACGGGTCTGCCCTTGCTCCCACACAGAGACTTTATTGGCTCGGGATTGAGTGGGACACCGTCAGCGCCCTTCGGGTGCTCCCCTGCGCCAAAAGAGCGTGCTTCTCTCACACGTCCTCCCTCCTTCGGTGGCGGGGGGGGGGGGTGCCTCAACTTCGCGACCCCGGCCCTTCCACTGAGCCGCTTGGGGCGCCGACGGCTGGTACGGGAGGTCGACAGGAGCATACTGCTTCTCCCGCGTGACCTGCCCGGGCCGATACCCTCAGCACTCCACAGGTTGTTGCGTCCCTGGCTTCGGTCGGGGGCCCTACGCCGGTCGCTCTATCCAGGTTTCAAGAGATCTACGTAGTGTAGCAACTACGCCCACAAGTGTTCGAGTCGTTCTCCCTCCGCTACGGCACCCCAGAGGTGGACCTGTTTGCCTCCCCAAACACGACCCAGCTCCCCCTTTACCTCACCTGCATCCAAAGGACACGCACAGGAGGCCCAGACGCCTTCACGGAGGACTGGAACAGCTGGAGGTACGTATTCATTTTCCTCCTCCAGCGACACTAGTCCTCCTGAAGGTGATGCAGACCCTCAGATCCTTCAAGGGTCAGGTCCTCCTGATAGCTCCCTACTGGCCAACCCAGCCGTGGTTCGGGGAGCTAATGAGATGGGGCCCTTCTCCCCTTCTACTGGGGTCATCCTGCCTAGCCAACAGCCTTACCGCGCCTCTCCAAGCGTCATTCCAACTTGATAATTGGAGTTTCTACGGGGAGCTCTCAGCCAACTCTTCTCTACAGAGGCAGCAGACAAGATGCTCAGAGCTCACCTTCCGTCCTCAGTGCGGCAGTGTGGGTCCTGCTGACGGAAATTCCGGAACTGCCTTCGGAGACGCGCGATGGTGACCATCTCCGCCAGCATGGTCCCGGACTTCCTGACTTGGCTGGCTACCTCCACCAACAGGGCACCGGCGACTATCTTGCCTCACTATACAGCCCTCACTGATCCGCTACTCTTTGGCATGAACATCCGAGTGCCACAGAGGGCGTGAACCCTCCTAATGAAGGGGATCAGCGCCTCGGGAGAGCCGAGACATCAACCGGTCCTGGCCTGGTCCTTGCATCGTGTTCTGCAGTACCTGGCGTTCGAAAGGGCCATTATGGAGGAAGAACACTTCCCTCGACGCGTCGCCTTTCTGCTCGCCTTGACTACGGACTACAGGGCTTCACAGCTGGCGGCAATCACCCGCCACCCGTCCGTCTCCAAACTGGAGGAGGACAGCTCGGCCCTAACCCTCTCTCCATCACCAACATTCCTGGCCAGGAACGGCCGAGCGGACGACATGATCGGCCCTCTCAGAATACAATCCTTCCGGGAGGGAGGACGCCCACATCCACTGCGCCCGGTCCGTGCGTTCGAAGACTACGTGGACCACACGGAAGAGATTTCTGAGGATCATCTCTTCTACAACTCGAAATTTAGGATTCCCCTAACCCCGAGGTCCCGGGTGCACCTGCCTTTCCACTTTTTGGGAGAGAGCCGACCCGGGCCATGCCCCGCACGCCCACAGCATCAGGGACTTTGTGGCATTGCTGGCGTTTCTCCGCACCCACTCTGTGGAGCGGGTGCGGGACCCAGGGGCTGGACATCGACGACTCCCTTGGGGACACGGTGTCTCTACCACTCGGTCGCCCCTGTCCCATGTGTCGCCATGGAAACGGCTCCACCCCTCTCATCTCAAAAAAGTGGAGGGGGCAAAGGGCGACCGAGGAGTGGGGAGGGGCCAGGAACCGTTGAACAGGATACAAATTTCGTATAATTTACGCATTGTGTGAACAGTGCAATGTTGTGCATGTCACATTCTTCGGCGTGGGTACTTGACGTTTCTTTCTCCCCTCTACTGAGTGATAAAATGAATAAGTCTCCCATAGGAAAGACACACGTAATAACGGTTTGATTCAGGCTTCACCTCTCCTCCCACCTGTCCTCGTCTCATGCATAGCTTCGCTATGCAGGTTTCTTTCAGCCGATAATATTTCTTTGTCGCGGCTCGTGCCGCTTAAATTCTTCTTATCGGCTTAAGAAACCTGCACAGATTTAGGGTCCCTCCCTCCTCCCACAGGCGAAGCCTTCATTTCTCATTGAAGTGACGCGACGCCCGGCTCGAGCTAGCCGGGTAAGAAGGGAGGGGATAGGGAGGGGGAGGTGGGGTCGACAATGCGCATGCCTGCACAGAGCAGGGAATTTTAAATTTCCGATGATTTTGGCGGAAAATTCAAACCACACTCAACCTTCGGGAAATGGCCATATGACCAGGAGTGTGGTATGGGATTATCGCTATAGCTTCGCTGTGCAGGTTTCTTAACCCATTCAACTCCGATGACAAGATGTCTTGTCATTTGGTCAAATAAAACAAAAAATCATAAAACACCAAACTGTTTGATCAAACACCAGAAAAATATGACGTCAATCCTCGCTTCGCTCGCAGCGAAGCGAGGACTGACGTCATATTTTTCTGGTGTTTGATCAAACAGTTTGGTGTTTTATGATTTTTTGTTTTATTTGACCAAATGACAAGACATCTTGTCATCGGAGTTGAATGGGTTAAGCCGATAAAAACAATTTAAGCGGCACGAGCCGCGACAAAGAAATATTATTTCACTATAAAAGTTTATTATTAAATTATACTGCATTGAATGAGTCAATAGTTAATGTATTTGTCCTATATACAATGTTAGGTTTCTAGTTTTGATATATTTGTCCGATCTAAAATGTTAGGTTACAAAGAAAGCAATGGCCTCCGCTAGCGGAGCCAGGAATCTGGGTGCGCACGTCCTGTGTAATAGTAGTCCTTTATGTATATATATATATATATATATATATATATATATATATATATATATATACATATATACATATATACATATATATATACATATATACATATATATATGTACTTATAAAATTCTGATAATCTTGTTTGTCATCTTTACTTGAAACAGTCACCCAGCCAATCAGATATATATATATATATATATATATATATATATATAGATATTTTTATATATACATATATGTCTATATATATATATATATATATATATATATATATATATATATACACATATATATATATATACTTTTAGGGTACATTTGGTACGCCTGTCATGACATCCTCCGTAGTTGGCAGGTAGGAGTCACGTGACTAAATTCAAATATCTTCGAATCCATGGAACATCATAGTAATTTTCCTCAGGATAGCTCCAGCCGATTTTTTCTTTGACTTGAGATGTTATTTTTAATATTTCAAATTAATTATTTTTATAATGCATTTTGCAGAGGCATTTTATAAACAAGAAAATCGTGTATATATGTTCGGTAGGGTGCGGGTGGCAGGAGAAGTTTTATATTGTTGTCGTCGTCGTTGTTTTGTCGTCTCAAATTTGAACGCCTTAAGTTTGACTTCGTCTTTATTTATTTTCCGTTTGATGGTGGGTAGGATTAATGGTTGGTGTATGTATTCATCTGAATAAAAAATTCTAGCCCAGAACGAAAAATATATAAACTACAATATTATATATATATATATATTTCTTTATGTTGATATTGTAGCTGTGGCCATGAAATAGGGAAACGAACAATGCTGTCCACGTAGATTTGATAATGATAATGAAGACAATAAAGATGATGATGATGATGGTGATAACACCTAAATGAAAATTGTAGAATTAAATTGGGTCGAAAATTGAGAGAAAAAATGTTGAGGCGAATTAAATGAGAAAAATTTGAAGACGGGAGGGTTAGGGAGGGAAGTGGGAGGAGCCATTTTCTGTTATGTACAGGTAGATGTTGAGGAGGTGAATTCTGGAGGTGGAGGTGGTTGAAAGAGATGATGAGGATATCTTCCCACATTTTTACAGCGTCGGAAAGTGGAGATTCGTCTGGAAGCAAGACCGCCGCTGCACGTATGTGGTCAAATATATCCCCTTGTAGTAGTATCTCGGTAGGAAATACGTACAAACCTTCTTCCCCCTCCTCCTCCCTCTCTCCCTCCCCCTCTGTTCTCTCCTTGTTCCTTTACTGCGATTTTCTCTGAAAAAAGAAAAGAATATATATATATATATATATATATATATATATATATATATATATATATATATATATATATATATCTATATATATATGAATAGATAGAAAATCTTGTCCTTCCCTCCCTTTTTCAAAGCCAATTTTCCTCCATCCCCTCACTCGCTCCCTCTCACCCTTGTTGCCATATATATACGCATGCGTTTTGTCAAGATGTCCTATTTTGTGTGACAAAACCTATACAAATATATTGAATACATTTTAATTATTACAATTTTATCTATATAAAAAGAATATATTACAGGAAAACTGCTGGAGATTAAAAAATTGTGTAAAAAATAAGCATTTGCTAAATATTTGCATAGCCGTAGTCCGAGTACATCGGATGTCAGGGTATACGTATATAAACAAATACACGTAAATATTCATATTTAGCACTCAGTAGCATGAAAGTTCAATTCTGTAGCTTATCTATCAACCCCCTCCACCCCCTCCCTCCTTAATAAAAATGTGTTTAGTGGTCGGTGTTGTCTATGTTTGCACGATCCCCATTACACTCCGTTCTCTTCGAGTAGACCTGTGACGTAATGTCGCGCCTGCATGTCAACCGCCAATGGCGCGGGCACGGGAACATTAAACGGTCAATTTTAAATTTGGCGACGACAAACTGAAACACAAATGTACAAATATTTATATATCATTTGCTGCAAAATGCTTAAGCATTGCCCTTGATATATATTTTTTAGTCTCAGTGAATAGTTGCTGAGAAAACAATGAAAAATATACAATAGAATAATTTATATCTTTTTAAAAATGGCCATTGGAAACACAGCGACTAAATGAGGATAACAGTTATCCTGTATATTACAACTAGGTTAATAGATATACAAAATTATTTTGAAACACGCTGTTTTATATCTAAAATCGTTTAATTTTTTGTTTGTTTTATCTGTAAACATCAGAGTTGTTTAATTTGTCAATACTTTTATAAAGAAATCGAATTAGTTGCTAATGTTATGGTCACGCCTAATGATTGGAAAAATATCACAATGCTGCAAGCAGTTACTATCTCCCAAGAAGTGGTTATATGATTTGAAATGGCCATTTTGATGAGTGCATATGTTTGCCTGTAAGAGATGATTTCATATTTTATGTGTGTATGTTTTTTATATAAATGGAATTTTCCGTGTTTCGGCGTGTTTATGTATATTTTGTATTTTTCACTATATACATATTATATATATATATATATATATATATTGCGTCTTATTAATTGGAAATGCAGCTACGTCATGTCAGTAATGTGAATATTATCTATTTATTTTTATATACGGGTGGGAGTGGGTACTTGTCTTTTGATTTGGACTAGTTGTTGGTATTTGTGAAAGTTTATATTTACTGCGCTGAATTGAGGTTGGTACCCCTGACAGCGTGATGACGTATGTTCATCTTGAATATTTTCTCGCCAAAAGTAGATGAATAAATAAAGGAATAGATAAGTAAAATATAAATACATTAAACAAATAGATTAGGTATTAGATATATAAGTAGAGTAAAGAGATAAGATAAGTAAATAGATAAATAATTTTCTTTCGGAAATTCTAAAACGTCTTGTTGAAATCGTCGTCTATCTTGCTACTCATTTCATTATCATTTGTTTCCATAATTCCTTTAATTAATATAGAACTAGTATTTGAAAAAAAATCATTAAGTATAACCCTGTGTATGTTTATGTACGCATGTGTGTATGTATGTATTTGTGTGTTTGTATGCCGTATCTTACACCGTAAAGTTGGTAAGTCTGTCTCTGTGTAGACACCAAGGAAGACATATATATATATATATAATGTTTCAGTATTTCTGTTCTTCATAGAACATGTTCATAATTCTCTCATCTTCCTTGTATGCCGTGGAGAAGAATGATTTATAAAATATATTAATTATATTTTTTGGTGTTTGGTCATCTTCCTTTTTTAGGTACCACGTGCCCACTACCTTCGTAGTTATTCTTTCAATGTCTTTGTTGGCAAATCCGTTGTTGATGAGGACTTGCGTGGCCCTTCCTTTCCAACTCTGTTGCAGTTTGTCAGGGCTCTTCTAATAAAGACACCTTTTGTGGAATCCTTGTACCTGTGAGGGCACTCACTCGCTTGATCCATTTAGGCAACGTCCTTGATTGGTGGATTTAACGTAAACCGAGGTGTTGAAAGTTTCTTCTCCCTGTTTCACCAGAACATCAAGAAATGGGAGATAGACCCCCATAACCATATATATATATTCTGATACCTTATCCCTCCAGGTACTTGGATAACTATATTTAATTTAGAAATATATATTCTGGTTAGGGTTCAGGGTTAAGGTGGGGTATGGTTAGGTTAAGGACTATTCATGTGTTAATCTATTTAGTTTTAATTTTTTTAAGTCAAACATATTTCTTTTATATAAAAAACGTGAAACATATTTTCATAAAGTGATATACACGAGATATAACAGTTTATAAGATTTTTGTACTGCGAGAGCGACATGATGCAATAACGCGCGAAAGGATACTTTGCATGGGTTTGTATTAATCTATTTAGTTTTCATTTTGTAATTTATTCAAATATATTTCTTTTATATAAAAAACGTGAAAAATAATTTCATAAAGTAATAAACACGAGATATAACAGTTTATGAGATTCTTGTACTGCAAGAAAGGTTACTTTGCGTGAGTTTGTGTTAATCTATTTAGTTTTCATTTTGTAATTTATTCAAATATTTTTATTTCATATAAAAAGGTGAAATATAATTTCCTAAAGTTTATGAGATTTTTGTACTGCAAGAGCGACATGACGTCATAACGCGCGAAAGGTTACTTTGTGTGGGTTTGTGTTAATCTACTTAGTTTTCATTTTGTAGTTTGTTCGAATATATTTTCTTATATAAAAAACGAGAAATATAATATCATAAAGTCATAAACACAATAAATAACAGTTTATAAGATTTTTGTACTACGAGAGCGACATGACGTTATAACGCGCGAAAGGTTACTTTGCGTGGGTTTGTGTTAATCTATTTAGTTTTAATTTTGTAATTTATTCAAATATATTTCTTTTATACAAAAACGTGAAATACAATTTCATAAAGTAATAAACACGAAATATGACAGTTTATAAGATTTTTGTACTGCGAGAGCGACATTACGTCATAACGAGCGAAAGGCTACTTTGCGTGGGTTTGTGTAAATCTATATAGTTTTCATTTTGTAGTTAATTCGAATATATTTCTTTTATGTAAAAAACGTGAAATATAATTTCATAAAGTGATAAACACGAAATATAACAGTTGATAAGATTTTTGTGCTACGAGAGCGACATGACTTCATAACGAGCGAAAGGTTACTTTGCGTGGGTTTGTGTTCATCTATTTAGTTTTCATTTTGTAATTTATTCATATAATTTTCTCTTCTGTAAAAAACGTGATATGCAATTTCATAAAGTGATAAACACGAAATATAACAATCTATAAGATTTTTTTACTGCGAGAGCGACATGACGTCATAACGAGCGAAAGGTCATTTTGTAATTTATTAATGTATATTTCTTTCATGTAGAAGAAACGTGATAAATAAATTCATAAAGTAATAAACACGCAATACAACGGTTTATAATATTTTAGTACTGCGAGAGCGACATGACGTCATAATGGTCGAAAGTTTACTTTGCATGGGTTTGTGTTAATCTATTTAGTTTTCATTTTGTAGGTTATTCGAATATATTTCTTTTATGTAAAAACGTGAAATATAATTTCATAAAGTGATAAACACGAAATATAACAGTTAATAAGATTTTTGTACTGCGACAGCGACATGACGTCATTACGTGCGAAAGGTTACTTTCCTAGGGTTTGTGTTAATCTATATAATTTACATTTTGTAATTTATTCAAAATATTTCTGTTATATAAAAAACGTGAAATATAATTCTATAGAGTGATAAACACGATATATAACAGTCTATAAGATTTTTGTACTGCGAGAGCGACATGACGTCATAACGTGCGAAAGTTACTTTGCGTGTGCTTGTGTTAATCTATTTAGTTTGGATTATGTAATTAATTCAAATATATTTCTTCAATATAAAAAACGTGAAATACAATTTCATAAAGTGATAAACACGAAATATAACAGTTTATAAGATTTTTGTACTGCAAGAGCGACATGACGTCATAACGTGCGAAAGGTTACTTTGCGTGTGTCTGTGTTAATCTGTTTATTTCTTATTTTATAATTTATTCAAATATGTATCTTTTATAAAGAATGGAAATATGATTTCATAAAGTGATAAACACAAAATATAACAGTTTATGAGGTTTTTGTACGGTGCACGACACAATGTCGAAAGACAGAGTGTCGAAACGACAGAATGTCGACTGCGACAAAATGACGAATTTTCATATATCGACGTGATTGTGTACATAAAATCACCGAAAAATGCAAGCCTGTGTTCACGCTCAACAGCAATAACTGAAATATCCACCAAAAAATTGGTGCTATCCCTAATTAACTTTCTTGACTGTACATAAAGTGAATATTATAATTTCAAAATCAATTCTTGAACTACATTCATTCGAATACAAAAAGGAGGAAAAAACTTTCTTGTCTGTCCATAAAGTGAATATTCCAATTTCAAAATAATGTCCTGAACTACATTCATTCGAATACAATAGAAAGAAAACATGGCAGAATTCTTCGTTGCTAAAAAGGAGGAAGAAAAAACTTTCATACGAAGGTTTTCTTTACACCAAAAACAAATGTGTTAAGGAAAAAATATACTTGCGGCTGCGAGGACCGTGCCTGTTCAGGAAAAGCTGCTACTGCAGTTGATGATGTGATGGTAACCAACCACAAAAGCTCACACTATATGTACATGGACTAAATCCTGCAAGGGTTAAGGTCCAGCAATCGATGTCCAGGATTAGGCGCATCGCCGCCAAAGAAACTTTGGAAGGGACGACGTCGCGGATACATAATTTATGCCAAGAAGAAGAACTCTCCAGCCAGCCGCCATCTTCCAGCAGAAGAGGTTCGTGGATGGAAATCTTCCGGAGGAGGAGCCGAGCATCAAAAGGATGATTCAGAGGCTGGCAGCGTCGTAAAAGCCAGCCGGGCTTACCTCCCTCGTAGTGCTACAGACCTTACCCTACCTGATCCTTACATCAAGACAAAACAGGGGGTGACCCTTGGATTATGGCTGATATCAGTTTTGGTAACAATGATCGGATCATAGTGTTTTGTTCAAACAACAACAACAACCTGAGAAATTGATCAAATTCTTTGGTATGGTACGGTGACGGCACTTTTGACGTCTCCCCGGGACTGTTTGATCAACTCTACATCATTTATCATTATTATCGTCGTCGTCGTCTCCGTCATCATTTATTTTTATCATCATCATCATTATTATCAATCATCATCATTGTTCTTGTCATTACTATTGTTATTAATATAATTAATTATATATTGCTATTACTGTTATAATCATTGTTCCCATAATAATTATTATTATCATCATTTCTTGTTTTACTTAGAATCATTACGGTACTAGAAATATGTAAATTATCTAACGAAAAAGGGCGATTCTATTGAAAATGAAAATAATTAGCATTCTTTTCTGAATGGACATTGATCCCCAAGCATAAAAATGCTGCGTTGCCTCTGACCCGAAAGAATGTCGGTGAATGAACTAAAATGTCGACTTTTAATTAAGGTGGATGGCAAGAGGTAGAAAATGGGGACGACAGCCATAGTCGCATAGTTTCTTAGGATGTTTGACATATATTATTTCCCCTTCCCTGGTAAAATATGATTTAATTGTTTTTGTTATATTTTTTAATAAGGATGTTAAGTTTCCCTCTGGAATATTAATTTTTGTAGAGCATCCAACGGGCGCACGACTCCGTGCAACAAGGGCGGATCTACATCACAGCCGGGCAAGTCAGCCTCAACGCGTCAGTCAACAGGACAGATGAGAGTGAAAAGATGAAAGCCGTGTGTGCGCTTACCTAATCATATTTACCTAATTGTAGTGTACAGGAAAGAAACAACAGTCATGGGGTCCCGTCTCCCAATCTCCAATTACATACTTAGTCTTGAATTCATGTACAGGTATAGTTCCAAATATATCCTTGATTTCCAATTGTCGTATTTAGATTCATACATTGTTTGTCTGCCGTGTCCAAAGTAACTCTCCCCTTTACCAGAGTAAACCTGAATGTAGCATAAAATAACCTAATATCGCCAGGACACTGTTTTCAGCTAAAAAAAAGAAAAAAAATCATACAATGGAAACCACATTACTCGATACGGTAAAAAAAAAAAAAAAAAAATCTCAAGCGGGAATATGTTTAACAACCTAAAAGTCACGCTAGACTGGCGAAAATAACGTTTAATTTTTTATTCCTCAAAAAGATCTGTTTCTATGATATTTTTTCATTGAAATAGCCCAATGTCATGGGTGAATTATTTAGTGCAATTATGTGAAAAGTTTTCACCACTGTTCGACACGACGTCACACGGGAATATATTAGACAACAACTAAAAATTATGCTAGCCTGGCAAAAATCATGCTTAATCTTTTATTCTTCATTATAACTTAGATTTTTATAATATTGTTTCATTAGAATAACCCAATGTCATGGGTGAATTATGCCCATTTAGTATATTGTGTGAAATGTTTTCACGACCGCGCGACATGACGTCACACGGGAAGGGAACATATTAGGCAATAATTAAAAATCATGCAAGACTGGCAAAAATCATGCTTAATCTTTTATTCTTCATAATAAGTTAGGTTTTTATAAAAAAAAAAATTCATTAAATAGCCCATTGTCATGGGTGAATTATTATTGTATTATATATAGAACGTAAAAAGTGATGCGTCACGTGTATGTGTGTTCGTATATGAGTGACGGAAACTTCTGGAACTTTGGTTAATTACCATTTTCTAATTACAAAGTTAATTATAATTTTATTTATATATAGATTATTAATATTATCAAAATTGAATTATTGTATAACCGATATTGGATGTATGTAAAATTCTGTGTGTAAGGAATAATTGTAGAAAATAAATTATCGGCAACTGCCCTTGGGCACGCTATTCCAGCGTGAAGTCACGTCACGTACGCAGTTCCAAGCGGGTCAGGTTGACGAGTGACATTGAGAGTGGTTGCGCATACTTCCTTTGTGCCCTGAAATAAACCAACGTGTGAACGCCAACGCCTCTTCATTACTAACCACCTTATTTA
>NW_027467465.1:447500-462500 GCF_046742065.1 Oratosquilla oratoria | reverse complement strand
CTCCTGCCTAGCCACCAGACAGGTGGTAATGGAAATTAAACTCCCAAGTGTAGGCCCTATGGTCTCTTGCATCCTCCTCCTCCCTTCTTTTCAACATCTCCGAGTGGACTTTGAGACTGTGCGGACAAGGGGGGCCTTTGCACGAGTCAGTTCCTCGAGTTCACGGGGGGGACCATTTGGCCCTTGGCATTCCACAGGATCTGCGGAACGAACGTCGACCAACACTGTGAGCAGTAGACTTCCAGTCAGACGCCCGACTCATCCCAATCTCCTCTTACCGGTCAGACGCCCGGAAGACGGGTCGCCGCCCCCTCTGTCTGGCGGCCGATGATGGGTCGCCGCCCCCTCTGTCTGGCTACTGAAGACGGGTCGCCGCCTCCTCTTTCTGAGTGCCGAAGACGGGTCGCCGCCCCCTCTGTCTGGTTGCCGAATACGGTTCGCCGCCCCCTCTGTCTTGGGATTCCACAGGATCTGCGAAACGAACGTCGACCATCTCTGTGAGTAATAGACTTCCAGTCAGACGCCCGACTCATCCCAATCTCCCCTTACCGGTCAGACGCCCGGAAGACGGGTCGCCGCCCCCCTCTGTCTGGCGGCCGAAGACGGCTCGCCGCCCTCTCTGCCTGGCTGCCGAAGACGGGTCGCCGCCCCTCTTTCTGGCTGCCGAAGACGGGTCGCCGCCCTCTCTGTCTGCCTGCCTAAGACGGGTCGCCACCCCTCTTTCTGGCTGCCGAAGACGATTCGCCGTCCCCTCTGTCTGGCTGACGAAGACGGGTCGCCACCCCTCTTTCTGGCTGCCGAAGACGGGTCGCCGCCCCCTCTTTCTGGCTACCGAAGACGGGTCGCCACCCCTCTTTCTGGCTGCCGAAGACGGTTCGCCGTCCCCTCTGTCTGGCTGACGAAGACGGGTCGCCGCCCCCTCTGTCTGGTTGTCGAAGACGGGTCGCCGCCCCCTCTGTCTGGCTGCTGAAGACGGGTCGCTGCCCCCTCTCTCTGGCTGCCGAAGACGGGTCGCCGCCCCCTCTATCTGGCTGACGAAAACGGGTCGCCGCCCCCGCTGTCTGGCTGCCGAAGACGGGTCGCCGCTCTCTGTGACTGCCTGCCCATGATGGGTCGCCGCCCCCTCTGGCTGCTGAAAACAGGTCGCCTCCCCCTATGTCTGGCTGCCGAAGACGGGTCACTGCCCCCTATGTCTGGCTGCCGAAGACGGGTCGCCGACCCCTCTGTCTGACTACCGAAGACGGGTTGCCGCCCCCTATGTCTGGCTGCCGTAGATGGGTCGCCGCCCCATGTGTCTGGCTGCCGAAGACGGTTCGCCACCCCCTCCTTCTGGCTGCCGAAGACGGGTCGTCGCCCCCTCTGTCTGGCTGCCGAAGACGGGTCAATGCCCCCGTTTTCTAGTTGCCGAAGACGGGTCGCCGCCCCCTATGTCTGGCTGCCGAGGACGGGTCACCGCCTCATCTGTCTTGCTGCCGAAGATGGGCCGCCGCCCCTCCTTCTGGTTGCCGAAAACGGTTTACCGCCCCCTCCGTCTGGCTGCCGAAGACGGGTCGCCACCCCATCTGTCTGGCTGCCGAAGACGGGTTGCCGCTCCTCCTTCTCGCTGCCGAAGACGGGTCGCCGCCCCCTTCTTCCGGCTGCCGAAGACGGGTCGTCGCCTCCTATGTCTGGGTGCCGAAGACGGGTCGCCGCCCCCTATGTCTGGCTGCCGAAGACGGGTCGCTGCCCTCTTTTTCACACGGGTAAACCAGGTTTGAAAAACGGTTTGTCAAACATGTTTAAAAAACGTTCACACGGTCAAACCAGGTCTGACAAATAGTTTGTCAAACGGGTTTGAAAATTCATTCACATGGGCAAACTAGGTTTGGCAAGAGGCTTGTCAAACGTGCTTGAAAATGCACTCACACGGTCAAACCAGGTTTGAAAAACGGTTTGGCAAATGTGTTTGAAAACACATTCACACGGGCAAACCAGGTTTGAAAAACGGTTTGTCAAACGTGTATGAAAAACCTATCTCACAGTCAAACCAGGTTTGACAAACGGCTTGTCAAACATTATTGAAAATACATTCACACGAGCAAACCAGGTTTGAAAAAGGTTTGTCAAACGTGCTTGCAAGACCGTTCACAAGATCAAACCAGGTTTGACAAATGGTTTGTCAAACTTGTTTGAAAGCACATTCACACGGACAAACTAGGTTTGGCAAGCGGTTTGTCAAACGTGTTTGAAAAACCATTCACACGGTCAAACCAGGTTTGAAAAAATGTTAGTCAAACGGTATTTTTGCCTAGTGTGAACATGGAAATCAACGGCATTTTTGCCCTGTGTGAAGGAGGAAATCGACGGCATTTTTGCTTAGTGTAAAGATGGAAATCGACGGCAGTTTTGCCTAGTATGAAGATGGAAATCGACGGCAGTTTTGCCTAGAGTGAAGGAGGAAATCGACGGTATTTTTGCCTAGTGTGAAGATGAAAATCGACGGCATTGTTGTCCTGTGTGTAGGAGAAAATCAACGGTATTTTTGCTTAGTGTGAAGATGAAAATCGACGGCAGTTTTGCCCTGTGTGAAGGAGAAATTCGACGGCATTTTTGCCTAGTATGAAGGAGGAAATCGACGGTATTTTTGCCTAGTGTGCAGATGAAAATCGACGGCATTTTTGTCCTGTGTGAAGGAGAAAATCGACGGCATTTTTGTCCTGTGTGAAGGAGAAAATCGACGGTATTTTTGCCTAGTGTGAAGATGAAAATCGACGGTATTTTTGTCCTGTGTGAAGGAGAAAATCGACGGTATTTTTGCTTAGTGTGAAGATGAAAATCGACGGTATTTTTGCTTAGTGTGAAGATGAAAATCGACGGCAGTTTTGCCTACTGTGAAGATGGAAATCGACGGCAGTTTTGCCTAGTGTGGAGGAAATCGACGGTATTTTTGCCTAGTGCGAAGATGAAAATCGACTGCATTTTTGTCCTGTGTGAAGAGGAAAATCGACTTTTATTTAGATGAAAAAATTTTGCCTAGTGTGAAGAAGGAAATCGACGGTATTTTTGTTTAGTGTAAAGATGGAAATCGACGGCAGTTTTGCCTGGTGTGAAGATGGATATCGACGGCATTTTTGCTTAGTGTGAAGATGGAAATGTTTTTGCCTAGTTTAAGACGACATGAAAGGAAAAGATGTCATGGTATCAAGGGGCGAAATTTTCAGGTCAGCACGTGGCCTTACGTAACACTGAACGAAACATTCTGAGAAAGCCGTGTAGAGAAAAATGTTTTAAGAATATAGAAAAGACGATGAATTTTGACAATTGCGTTCTTATTAAAACTAAGCGAAACATTCTGAGAAAATCCTTAAGTACATGTAGAGAGAAACGTTACAAGACGATGAATTTTGACAATTGTGTCGAACGAAACATTCTGAGAAATTTTGTAAACACGTGGAGAGAAAGATGTTTTAACAATATTATAGATAATATGATGGATTTTGATGCGACGTGACGTCATAACGTCGGCATCAGAGCGCGAGAAGATTTTTCGGTCCTTGTGTTATGGTCATCGCGCATAGGCAACTTTTTCCTTGACTTTTGGGGATGAAAACATATTTCTGTATTTTGAGGACCAAAATCTCGATGGAGATAATCAGGAAACTTAAAATGTATATATATATACAAAAATAGCGTTTTCTATCGACGCCATGAAAATAATGACGGCAATGGAGCGCGGTGCATTGTGGGATTAATGACGTCTTTCCCAATGTGAGAATCTAAAAATTAGTCTTTTGTCATCCATGCATGAGCACAGTTGCATGATTAAGCAGTTGTTACACATAGATTATATTTCTGACAACATATTTCCACCAAAATGTAAATATTTCTTGTCCAAACTCACCCTTTTTGGCGCATTTCATTTACTGCAAAGTATCTACATCAAATACAATGTCTTCATTTTATTCTTTCTTCCTTAAAGAACCTAATTTTGCAAATTAATCGACAAAAGTAATTATAAAGATACCAAGTATCAAGATGATATAATGTTAATCATCAAAATTCGCAAACACAATTGCAAATGTACTCATACCTCCAACCTCCATTTGAATAACAACAATATGACTTCCGTTGCAGACATCTAGACGTCTCTAAGGACATATTCAACAGCATATGACGGGAAGATAATTTGTTGTTTGGAGATTTGAAAAATTAAAATTTGTAACCATATATCAAAATCGCACGAATCAAAATGTCATTGTCAATATTATCCCATTGTTTATAATCCCACACATAATATTCCAGGATGTTGATAGTATTAATAAACACTATTTGTTAAAGTATTATTTCATTTGATAAATCTATTAATGAATATAGGCCTAGGTTAATTGGCGTGGGATTTTTACCAATGGGAGTATGACCTTATGGGCCTCTGTCATGGATTCGACACAGGCAAGGTCATCATATCAAGACAACAGGTCAGGACTCGCAGTTATGGATTTAAACGGGACAAATTTAGATGAAGTTGTTTTAAGAAACGGTTAGACAACTTTATGGACGGGGATGACAGGTGGTAATGGACATGGAACTGCCTAGTGTAGGCCACATGGTCTCTTGCAATCTCCTTCGTTCTTATGTTCTTATCCCACTGGGCGCCGACGACCGTTGAGAGTTCGTTCGAGTCAAAAACGACTTCGGTTACAAAATTCAAATTTTCAAATATTCAAATAGTTTCCGTTTATATCTAGCAAAGGTGAAGGATGAACTGAGAGATTGTGTAAACCTAGACACGGATGTTAGACATACTGTTGAATTGTTCTTAGGGATGTCTAGGTTTCTGTAATAAGCGAAGTCATATTCTAGTTGTATTCAAATGTTGGAGGTTGGAGGTAGGAGGATGTCGGAGGAAAAATAGCCCAGTGTGATTGATAGCCCTCCTGGAGGTCAGCCATATTGAATTTGCAAGTCTGCACCTAGATTCTACGCAAGTTTGACGACAATTATTAAAAGATCAAACTATTTGTTACGAAAATTCCCTTAACGATAAGAAATATAAAATAATGAAAATAATTATATATATTTTGGGATCCGGCGAATTCACCGACAACAATTCATCGATACACACAATTCATCGAAAAATAAAAATATTCTAATTTGAAATATATAACTAGGTTGTGTTTTCATTCTTGATTTAGCATACTTTTACCTGTGATAATGAAATAATTACTTTCATAACCTTTATTTAGGATGAAGAATTTCTTTTCGTAGTATTTATCAAGAATAGTTAAAATTCTTTACTGACAGAACTATTGAAAATGACAAATCAGTTTCAACTAAACTTAGAACTATAAATTGGTTTACTTAAAATTATAAAGCTAGGTCATGGGCTATTGCCCGCAAATAATCAACGACGTTGCTGTATGAAGGATATCTTTCTACAATGTTTTTTTTTTATCCGTTCAGAGGAGTCACGATATTTCTTTCTTTGTAGTCGAGATGAAGTACCAGCCAAGTATTGATCGATTTTCACTTCATTATAGTTTTGTTCCTTGATTTAGCACACTTTACCTTTGATAATGAAATAGTTACTGTCATAGCCTTTATTTAGGATACTACAAAAAGCAAGGTAGGATTTCTCTTCTTCCACCCTTTCACCAATCAGATTATTAGTTTCAAGTCTATCCATCATTCTATCTATCTATACATCTATCTATCTGAAAAAACACTGCCTTAATTGTTATTGAATCCAAATTCAAACGTCCGATCTGAATGGACTTGAAAAAAAATCAAATCCAAAAGGAAGTGAACGAAGACTAAGATTTTGGACCAAGACTCACTAGAAATAGCAGGAGTATGATTTTATTCCAATTTATACGTGATATGAAGAAGTTTTTGCTAAGAATGTGTTTAAAACTGGGATAATTTAGTTGCAAAGTACATTATTTTTTCTTTATGCAGATAAAGAAAATTTCTTGAAAAGTTTTATTTTGTTAAAAAAGAAACACACACACACACACACACACACACACACACACACACACACACACACACACACACACACACACACACACACACACACACACACACACACACACACACACACACACACACACAATGTTCGCCAACGCAGGACCGACCTTCTAACGCCTCCCCTCCTCCCCTTCAACTCCTCAATATCTTATTAATTAAGGACGCAGGAGGCGACTCGCCAAGTTAATTAACTCGTTACAATCATGTTCCGGACCGACCCAGCAAAGGATGGAAGGAGGGAGGGAGGGAGGGAGGGAGGGAGGGCGCAGGGATTTTGGGGAGAAAGGTGGACGCACCTCTGTGGAAGGTTGTTCCTGCGGGAAGGAAGGAAGGAAAGGAGGAATGAAGGCGTTTGTTGGTTCGTTAGGTTGGATCATCGAGCGAGGAGGAGGAGGAGACTGCTCCTGTATATAATTCGAGACCAGTTGTGGAAGCCATTTCTTTCACGGGGGGCGGACCTGCATCGTTCCAGTAATAAGGAGAAAGGGAAGAATAGAGAGAAGAGAAAAGGAAGTAGTACGTGAAAGAGAGAAGGCAGCTGGGAGAGATGAAACATTAGAAAGGTGAGAAGGAGTGGAGGAAGGAAAGTGTAGTAGGTTCATGTGAGGGGAAGGAAGGAAGGAAGGAAGGAGGGAGGAGAGTTTACCAATAACACAAGGTGTGTTCTATAGAGGATGAACCGGCGACAGAGTCGGCAAGTTCGTTTGGTTTAATTGGTACTTCCCTCACAAAAGAAGGAAGGTCTGAATTATCCAAAAATCCGGACTGTGTGTTACTGGAAGCGCTCTCGAAGAAGGAGAGGCTGCGGTGGCGGATTAAGTACCTGGCTGGCCGACTGTATGTTGGGAGTCTTATGTAGACTTTCCCATTCAGGAGAAAGTCTACGCAAGATTCCCAACAATCTCAAGCTAAATTCTTTTTAATCAGGAGGCAATATCAAAGGACGTTGCGTCAAAGTAGAACAACGTCAGGAAGAAACCCGAAGGTAAGGTCTTAAAAGAAGTCCCTTTCTTCTCCCGAAAAGAAAGATAGTTGATCGACCACGAGTTACCCACTGTTCACAGGTTATATAGAATTCATTGATTTAAGTAAAGGCATTCTTTTGCAACTGAATGAAATCGCCAGGTAGCAGCACTAACTGGAGTAGACATCTATAAATGATCTTGCTCTCGTTTTTTAAGAGGTTAGTGTAGCGTTGCTTTCCTGTTTTGAGTCTCTATTAGAAAGACCTCGAAGTCGTCCCCCACAGGAATAATCTCCTTCTCGTTCCCCCCAATGCTACCCTTCTGATTTGTGCGAAAGGTACCGCTATAATTCGACTACACACAGACACAAAAAAGATCAAGATCGAGAAAGGAGTACGGCAAGGCGATACCATTTCACCCAAATTATTTACAGCTTGTTTGGAAGACATTTTCAGAAGCTTGACTTGGGAAGAGAAAGGTTTGAAGATTAATGGTGAATATTTGAACCACCTAAGATTTGCAGATGACATTATTCTTATTTCAGAAAAAAGCGGAAGACTTGCAAGATATTCTGAGTGATGTGAACGAGGAAAGTCTCAAAGTAGGCTAAAGAATGAATAAGAGTAAAACCAAAGTAATGTTTAACACCAAAGTTCAAAGTAAAGGGATTATAATCGGTGATGAGTCTTGAAGAAGTTGAAGAGTATATATATGTAGGCCAGATGGTGAAAGTGACGAAAGATCATGCAAAAGAAATTTACCACAAACAAAATATATATATATATTATATATATATATATATATATATGTATATACACACATATATATACATACATATATATATATATGTACATATATACATACATATACATATATATATACATATAGATATGTATATACTGTATATATATACATATATATATACATATACATATATATGTATATACTGTATATATATACATATATATGTATATATACTGTATGTATATATATATATATATATATATATATATATATATATATATATATATATATATATATATATATATATATATATATAAAGAATAAGCCAGTAGACCCGGCAAATTGAATTGAAAGTAGGCCGACCGGTAGAACGAGAGTATTTCAACTTGTCAAATCTTCATCATGTGTATTATGAACTTTTTTTCCTCTCTCCCAATGACTTCTCGTTGTGCACGAGAAGCAAAACAAATTCGTGTGGTGTAGTCAATTTACAGATTAAGAGTTCTTTGCACCACCAATGTATGTATATATATTTTCCTCCCTCCGTAAATTTTCCTACCCTCATAAATGCTCGAAGTTTCCATCATCGAAAGCGAAAGTGGAAGGAAGGGAGGGGGAGGAGGTTCAGAAGTCTTCCTTGGCTGGCCTGCTTACTAGTGGTGGGCAGCTACCGGTGAAATTACCCGTTTTATCGGCAACAAACTTAATGATAGCTGACCGACAAAAATTCTGTTACCGGTAATGCTTCATTAACCGGTAAAGCTTCGTTAACCGGTAAAGACTCGTTAACCGATAACTCGATAAGCTATACCATAACACTCAGAGAGCGGTAACTTCAGTAAGCACGTCTCGGCTTGGTGGTACTGAGTGACGGGCCCAGTGCCCCGCTAATTTTACCGGTTAAACTTTTATCATTAAGCAAGTATGTACCGCTAAGGTCTCGGTAAGTTTTTATCATTAAAACCGTTTTTTTTCGGCACTCTTTTTAATTTCTCAATAGAATTAATGTTATTTCTGTGATCAGCATACGAAACTGTATTAATTGTGAAAGTTTCATAAAAAAAATTCCGCGTGTCGCCAAACGAAGACCCATAATTATATGTGTGTGTGTATATATATTTACGTGATCGACAGCTATTTCCCTCTCGGAACAGCTCAGAGCTCGTATGACCGATCTATGGGTAATGCTGTGACCTTACACGCACCTCCCCCTCAGCTCCCCTCCCACGAGAGTTGGAGTAACGACTCGGAGCGCAGCGATACTGAAATTATTTTAGCGCTGGACAGGTGTGTGTGTGTGATTTTTTATGAAACTTTCACTATTAATACAGTTTCGTATGCTGATCACAGAAATAACATTAATTCTTTTGAGAAATTAAAAAAGTGCCGAAAAAAATTGTTTTAATGGTAAAAAAATGACCGAGACCTTAGCGGTACATACTTGCTTAATGATAAAAGTTTAACCGGTAAAATTAGCGGGTCACTGGGCCCGTCACTACCGTCACTCAGTACCACCAAACCGAGACGTGCTTACCGCTCTCTGAATGTTATGGTATAGCTCAAGACCGAGAGAATCTCGATCTTGGTATAGCTTATCGAGTTATCGGTTAACGAAGCTTTATTAACGGTAGCAGTATGTTTGCCGGTAAGCTATCGTTAATTAAGGTTGTTGGATAAAACCTGATGCGAACGAAAATGTATACACCACACCCACCCTCAGACACCCTCCATTCACTCACTCGCGCGGTAGATACTAGATAGCATATTATAGTAGCACCAATTAAAGTATGACCTTTTCCCTTTACAATGACATAACAATAAAAACAATATGTAAAATAGAACCAGAGATATAGCTTATTAAAGGACAAAAACATTGATTTTTCGAACTCGACTCGAACTTGTGACGTCACTACTACCTCACGAGTCTTTTACCGGTAAACTGTCGGTAATTTCGGTAACTGTATTGTTGTTCACCAATAATTTCGATATTGAAATTAGCTGTATTTGCCCAGCACTACTGCTTACCGTCACGTCGACACGCAACCCAACCAACCTCTCCTCTCACCCTCCCGCCCTCGCCAAATGTCGCCAGGTCTCCTAAAGAAGAAAATAATTGATATAAGAACGATACCCTCCAACATTCATCTGTCAGCATCAAGTCTGAAAAATATGATTTACTAGAAAGATATACGTGAGCAAACGAGGAGAATACAACGTATACTAATTTCATATCATGGTGACAGGTTCAGTTATCAAACAAATTCGTGGTTAAAATTTTCTAAGTGTTTATAGAAATTAACAGAAGAAATGTAGGTGGCGTGTTCTCTTATAATGTTCAAAGAAAATTTGTTATTTTTAAAAACAATAATTGTCGTGCGGCCTATGGTATAATCGGTCAGTGACTGCAACCGAGTAGAGCTCAGAGTCGTACGTGCTGCTCCTTTTTGTCATCATCTCTCCCTACTTTAACCGGTCTATTCCTTCTCCCTTTCTCTTTATTTTAGTCTCTTTTTGCAGAAACAAGTAGCGGTTGCAAGGTATACAAATACATTTACTGACCAATATTTCTCTAAAAAAAAAATGACCGTTAAAGAATGAGCAATGGAATTTTTAAATTATTTCTCCTGGGAACTCGGGTTTGTTAGGAAATTGTATAATAAAGAAGTAATCAGCTTTCTAATATAACAAGAGAAGTGTGACAAGAAGATTATGTAACAATTAGAACATCCATTGGAGACCTACAGCCAGTATACATATCCTATATTTAGCATTTATATGACACCGGGCGACTTGATTCAAATCTGAGAGATCGGTTGCTATAATGTCGACATTCACAAGAAATATTCATTGCTCCAAGGGACGGCTGAATATTGGATAGTGATGGTTATAAGAAAAGAAAAGAGAAGTAAAGCAAAAGGTAAAGGAGGCAAAGAGGAGAGCAGATGTGAAATGGGGTAGGAGTATGACAGGAAATTTTGAAAGTAATAAAAAGATGTTTTGGAAAGAAATTAAGAGAGGAAGAGGAGGCGAATCAAGTAGGGAAGAAAAGGTAAAAGGTACAGATGGAGAGTTGATAATGGAAGAGATGGCAGTGAGGGGAAGATGGGCAGAATATTTTAGGGAGTTGCTAAATGTGAAGGAGGATAGGGAAGGAAAGATAGCTGCAGTGGGAAATACGAAGAAAATGAGAGTGATGAGTGAGGAGAACGGAGGAGAAATAAGGAAGGATGAGGTGAAGGCAGTTGTAAAGATGATGAAAGCAGGTAAGGCACCTGGTCTGGATGGATGTCATGCAGAATGTCTGAAAAAGGGAGGTTCAGTGATGGTGGACTGGTTGGTGAGATTATTTAATGTTTGCTGGAGAGAGGGTAGAGTACCGGAGGACTGGAGTAGTGCCTGTATAGTTCCTCTTTACAAGGGAAAAGGGGACAAGTGTGAATGTAGTAATTTCAGAGGGATTAGCCTGTTGAGTGTAGTAGGGAAGGCTTATGGGAGAATCTTAATTGAGAGGATTAGGAGAGGAACAGAAGGAGTAATTGGTGAGGAACAGTGTGGATTTAGGACGGGTAGAGGTTGTGTAGATCAGATCTTTGTGGTATGACAGATATGTGAGAAAGCTATAGGAAAGGGGAAGGATGTTTTTTGGGCTTTTATGGATCTGGAAAAGGCTTATGATAGGGTAGACAGAAAGGCACTGTGGGAGGTTATGCAGATTTATGGAATAGGAGGAAAGCTTTTGGGAGCTGTCAAGAGTTTTTATGTGAGTAGTAGAGCATGTGTTAGGATTGGAAATGGAGAGAGTGAGTGGTTTGAAGTAAAGGTGGGACTTCGTCAAGGATGCGTTATGTCGCCCTGGCTGTTCAACTTATACATGGATGGGGTGGTGCGAGAGGTGAATGCTAGGGTAGTGAGTCAGGGATTGGAGATGGTTAAAGAAAATGGAGAAAAGTGGGAGGTGAGCCAGCTGTTGTTTGCGGACGACACTGCGCTTGTGGCAGGGTCAGAGGAGGGATTGAGGAAGCTGGTGGCAGAGTTTGGGAAAGTATGTGATAGAAGAAAGCTAAAGATAAATGTGGGTAAAAGTAAGGTGATGAGATGTACAAGGGGTGAAAGTGGCAGTAGACTGGAAGTGAACATTAAGGAGAGCGACTGGAGGAAGTGGATAGTTTTAGATACTTGGGTGCAAGTGTAGCAGGAAAAGGTGGAGTGAAGGTGGAGGTAGAGTGTAGATTGAGAGAAGCGAGTAAATGCCTTGGTGGTTTAAAGAGTGTAATGAGAAATAGACATTTGGGAATGGATGCGAAGAGGAGACTGTATGAAGGAGTGATTGTGCCAACAGCACTGTATGGGGCAGAAACGTGGAACATAAGAGAAGAAGAGAAGGAGTTTGAATGTGTTTGAGATGAGGTGTCTGAGAAGTATGGTGGGGGTTACTAGGCTAGATAGAGTGAGAAATGAGGAGGTGAGGAGGAGAACAGGGGTGAAAAAGGATTTGGGAGAGAGGGTTGATGAAAGAATATTAGGATGGTTTGGACACATGGAAAGAATGAGTGAAGAAAGACTAGTAAAAGAGGTATGGAAGGCAGATGTGGAGGGAGTGAACATGAGGGGACGTCCTAGGATGAGGTGGATGGATGGGGTGAAGGGGGGCTTTGGGGAAGAGGGGAATGTCTGTTGAGGAAGGAAGGGAGAGGACGGAAGACAGAGGTGAGTGGAGAATGGTTGTATATGGATGATGTTGTGACTGCATGAGGAGGAATAGGCGGGGGGTGGGGGGTGGGGTAGTATGTGTGAGTAAATTTTGACGCAGCCCGAAGGGATTTCTCCCCGTCCTCTCCTTATATACAAAGGGGGACGGAGAGGGGGGGTCGCCGATTGAATGAAGCGGCCTTGCTGTGGATTGTACTGTGTCTTGCGACACTGCTTCTGACCCAGGGCGGTGGGCAGGGTTCAGGGATGACCCGTCATCCAGGAGGTGCTCAGATGAGAGGAAGGGTGGGAGGGGTGTGGAGTGTATTTAGGGATGAAATGGGTGGGAGTGTTTTTATGCCTTTCCTTTTGTGGCTACCTCCCTTGGAAGGGGGAAAAAGCCTTGGTATATGTATGTATGTATGATGGTTATAATGGAAGAGGAATATGAAAAGTGTAAATTGCATTCTACGAATGATCAAGTGGAGGAGGATTAAGAAAATGGCAAAAGTCGATGGAAGACTGAAGAGAAGGGTTGACAAAAAGCTGTGGAATCAGACGAAGCATTTGGGTAATGAGGGAGTGAGTGGGAAGAGAGGACGTGGCGAAAGTAAACGAAGTAATATGGGAAATTTGATGAGATATGGGAAGTTGAGTCGAAGCGGAATGGATAATTACTGATCTATAAGACATGAGAGCTCACAGAACGGATTTAAAAAAATTACAGTGAGTCGTTAAAACACAAACAAAATGTATCGAAAGTAAGTGACAAGCAGATGAGCATCAAGTCTGTTCTATCAAAGAAGGAACATAAACTTAGTAAATTTGAAATTCGTCTCTCTGTACATGTAGCATGTCATTCTTCTATTCAGTCAATTGATCATCTGAGTGAATTCTTGAAAGTAGAAATGCCATCAACATCAAGTGCGAGCTCCTGCAATATATATATATATATATATATATATATATATATATATATATATATATGTGTGTGTGTGTGTGTGTGTGTGTGTGTGTGTGTGTGTGTGTGTGTGTGTGTGTGTGTGTGTGTGTGTGTGTGTGTGTGTGTGTGTGTGTGTGTGTGTGTGTGTGTGTGTGTGTGTGTGTGTGTGTGTGTGTGTGTGTGTGTGTGTGTGTGTGTGTGTATACTTATATATTGGGCTACTTTAGCCAGAAATTTGCGACTTTTATTCCTGCAGCTCGCGACTTTCGGCAAGTCAGCCTCAACGCGTCAGTTGTCAACAAGAGGCGAGATGAGAGTGAAAGGATGGAAGCCGTGTGTGCGCTTACCTAATCATATTTACCTAATTGTAGTGTACAGGGAAGGAACAACACTTGTGGAGTCCCGTATCCTAATCTCCAATTACATACTTAGTCTTAAATTCATGTATAGTTCCAAATATATCCTTGTTTTTAAATTGCCGTATTTTGATTTGAATTCATGCATTGTTTGTCTGCCCTATCCAAAGTAACTCTTCGCTTTACCAAAGTAAACCTGAATATAGCATAAAATAACGTAATATCGCCTAGACTGTTTTGAGCAAAAATAAATAAACAAATAAGTAAATAAATAAAAAAAATGAAAAAATACATTACTCGATACGATCAGAGTACGGTCAAAAAGTAATAAATTCTCAAGCGAGAATATGTTTGACAACTTAAAAGTCATGCTAGACTGGCAAAAATAACGCTTAATTTTTCTTTTCCTAAAAAAAATCTTCCTATAATATTTTCTCATTAAAATAGCCCAATGTAATGGGTGAATTATCTAGGACAATTATGAGAAATGTTTTCACCACTGCTCGACACGACGTCACACGGGAATATATAAGACTACAAATTATGCTAAACTGGAAAAAAATCATGCTTATTTTTTATTCGTTATTAAAACTTAGGTTTTTATAATATGTTTTTATTAGAATAACCCATAGTCACGGGTGAATTATGCCCATTTAAGTATATTATGTGAAATGTTTTCACGACCGCGCGACACGTCAAACGGAAATAAATTAGGCAAGAACTAAAAATTATACTAGACTGGCAAAAATCATGCTTAATCTTTTATTCTTCATGATAGATTACGTTTTTATAATATTTTTTCATTAGAATACCCCAATGCCATGGGTGAATTATGCCAATTTTAGTATATTATGTTAAATGTTTTCACGACCGCGCGACATGACGTCACACGGGAATATGATAGACAACTTGAAATTATGCTAGACTGGCAAAAATTATGCTTAATCTTTTATCCTTCATAGTAGATTAGATTTTTATCATATTTCTTCATTAAAATAGCCCAATGTAATGGGTGAAATATGCCCATTTTAGTATATTATGTGAAATGTTTTCATGGCCGCGCGACATGACGTCATACGGGAATACGTTAGACAACAACTAAAAATTATGCTATACTGGCAAAAATCATGCTTAATTTTTTGTTCTTCATAACAAATTAGGTTTTTATATTTTTTCATTAAAATAACCCAATGACATGAGTAAATTATGCTCATTTTAGTATATTATGTGAATGTTTTCACGACCGCGTAAGTTGACATCACACGGGAATATGTTAGACAACTAAAAATTAAGCTAG
>NW_027467465.1:325000-440000 GCF_046742065.1 Oratosquilla oratoria | reverse complement strand
CGGCGGGGCGCCCCCAGCAGCAGGATCGGCGGGGCGCCCCCAGCAGGAGGATCGGCGGGGCGCCCCCAGCAGGAGGATCGGCGGGGCGCCCCCAGCAGCAGGATCGGCGGGGCGCCCCCAGCAGGAGGATCGGCGGGGCGCCCCCAGCAGGAGGATCGGCGGGGCGCCCCCAGCAGCAGGATCGGCGGGGCGCCCCCAGCAGGAGGATCGGCGGGGCGCCCCCAGCAGCAGGATCGGCGGGGCGCCCCCAGCAGCAGGATCGGCGGGGCGCCCCCAGCAGCAGGATCGGCGGGGCGCCCCCAGCAGCAGGATCGGCGGGGCGCCCCCAGCAGGAGGATCGGCGGGGCGCCCCCAGCAGGAGGATCGGCGGGGCGCCCCCAGCAGCAGGATCGGCGGGGCGCCCCCAGCAGGAGGATCGGCGGGGCGCCCCCAGCAGGAGGATCGGCGGGGCGCCCCCAGCAGGAGGATCGGCGGGGCGCCCCCAGCAGCAGGATCGGCGGGGCGCCCCCAGCAGGAGGATCGGCGGGGCGCCCCCAGCAGGAGGATCGGCGGGGCGCCCCCAGCAGGAGGATCGGCGGGGCGCCCCCAGCAGGAGGATCGGCGGGGCGCCCCCAGCAGGAGGATCGGCGGGGCGCCCCCAGCAGGAGGATCGGCGGGGCGCCCCCAGCAGGAGGATCGGCGGGGCGCCCCCAGCAGGAGGATCGGCGGGGCGCCCCCAGCAGGAGGATCGGCGGGGCGCCCCCAGCAGGAGGATCGGCGGGGCGCCCCCAGCAGGAGGATCGGCGGGGCGCCCCAGCAGGAGGATCGGCGGGGCGCCCCCAGCAGGAGGATCGGCGGGGCGCCCCCAGGAGGAGCGGCGGGGCGCCCCCAGCAGGAGGAGCGGCGGGGCGCCCCCAGGAGGAGCGGCGGGGCGCCCCCAGGAGGAGCGGCGGGGCGCCCCAGGAGGATCGGCGGGGCGCCCCCAGGAGGATCGGCGGGGCGCCCCCAGGAGGATCGGCGACTTCCTATCTCAGTTTCAAAAATAATCAGTTTGACACGTCTGTGTATTAATACTAATGTTTTTTTCTTTTAAAGACTCATTCTTCAGACAGAAAAACGGATGCAGCATGGGCTCCAACATCTGTCCAGTGCTTGCCAACATCTACATGGAGTGGTTTGAATGTACCTTGTTACCAAAAATTAAACCAGCGGAGATGTTTTGGTACAGATATGTAGATGATATTTTTACTATATGGGATGAAAAATGGGGTTCTTTTAATGACTTCTTCATAGAATTAAACAACCTAGCAAGTAATTTAAGTTTCAAAGTAGAATGGGAAGAAGGAAAAATCCCATTTCTGGACACTTTGGTCATGAGAGGTCCGGACCAATTGTCCTTTTCAGTGTACAGGAAGCCCACACACACCGGCAGCTACCTACATTTCTTTAGTCATCACCCGGATAATATCAAATGTAGTGTAGCGTCGGGCCTGTTTCTTAGAGCATACAGGATATGCAGCCCACAACATCTGGATGCAGAATTAACATTAATTCAATCACAACTTTCAAAGCTAGGATACCCAGGGTGGTTTTTGTCCAAAGCCCTGAGGAAAGCAAAACACAATTTTTATAAAACATCCAACCTTGATGATAAATTCAAATGGAGCAAGAATAACTTGTTATTACCATATAGTGATTCCATTAATGCAGCTTTCAAACTTTTGCCCAATGATGATGTCAAACTAATTTTTAATTACCCAAACAGTTTATTCAGGAAAGTAGTGAATGTACACCGACGCACCAACGTAGAAAACAGCCCCGGTGTGTACAAACTTCCCTGCAAAGACTGTGATGAAGTATACTGGGGCCAAACAGGAAGAGATTTAACCACGAGAATAAAGGAGCATAAAAATTCCGTTAAGTACGGACAAGAAAATTCAGCTGTGTTTCTCCACACCAGTAAGGAGGACCACCGCATGGATTGGGAAAAGGCTGAAATTATTTATAAATCCCAGTGTAGTTTTCGAAGAAAAATGATTGAATCCTCTCTCATTAAACACCTACCCAATTTTAATTTATCGAAAGGTCAATGGTCACCAGACTGGATCACATGGATGGCAGCAAACAAATTGATTATGAAAGCGGCAGGACAGATTCCCACATACCAACCCCAAGTAGCTTGAGTCCCCTTGCCCGCGTCTCCTAATTGTTCTCTCCCTGTCCATATTTATACTTGTTAACTCTATTCCTTTGTATCATTCTGCTGAAGAGGACCACAGTCAGTGGTCGAAATATACAGATAATTAGTATTTCTGATTTCTTTTCTCTGACAGTGGGTTAACAAGTTTCATATATATATATATATATATATATATATATATATATATATATATATATGTGTGTGTGTGTGTGTGTGTGTGTGTGTGTGTGTGTGTGTGTGTGTGTGTATACACATATATAATTAAACTAACTAACCAGTCCCTCCGTCCTAATGGGTACTTTTTTTTTTTTTTTTTTTACTCTACTTGCGGCCAAGCTACTATATGAATCCATTTGGAACGATTGTGCATTTCATACAGGAGGAGCCAAGAAAAGAGGGAGGGAGGGGTGGTGAATGGGAGTGGAGTATGTAGGGATGAAATGGGTGGGAATGGATCTATGCCTTTGACTTTTGGCTACCTCCCTTATAAGGGGGAAAAAGCCGTTGGTATGTGTACAGTATTTGTATGTATACAAATTATAGCGTGAAACATGTATGCTCAAAATTATTTAATTTGACTTGAGTTCATTTATTTCAGTACGATATAATTTCACAAACATTTCAAACCAATACTAATACAAATGGGATAACCAACAAACATAAAGAATCTAGACAGAGTTACAGGTAAGAATATAATAATATACTAGGAATAAATCAAAACAACCAAATAAGGGGGCTTATTTTCATTGATGTCAAAAAGATATATATACATATATATATATATATACATATATATATATATATATATATATACATATATATATATACATATATACATATATATATATATATGTATGTGTGTGCATGTGTGTGCGTATATATATATATATATGTGTGGGTGTGTATATATATATATATATATATATATATATATATATATATATGTACATTATATATATATAATATATATATAATGCAGAAAAACCGCCAAGGAAAAAGATAAACTGATGACCAAGCGCTTTTGTCTATACAGACATCCTCAGGGTACATAGCAATGAAAAAAGAATACAAGAATATATACACAGAGTATAAGGTCAGGAAGGGAACCGGGGAAGGTTATGAGGCTCTATTGTCAACCTGACCCATTCGTGGCAGCGGACGTTTGGGCCACTTCCTTTTTCATAATCAAATTGTCCAGCTTGTACATAACCATGAATTAGATCTAAGTTATTGACAAATGTATCTTTGATCAGACTAGATTCTATTATATTTCTAGTCAAATATGACTTATTTTTAACAATTTCTTTAGCACCCTCCCAAATTATGTAATGATTAAAGTCCCGTAGGCGAATGAATAATGCATTAGAAATCTGCCCACTCATGACGCTATACTGATGTTGTGTTAACCTTGCTTTTAATTCTTTTTCAGTCTGACCAATATAGCATTTGCCGCAATTTTTACATGGAATTGAATAGATGCATCCTTCTACCTTATAAGGAGATTTTTTAATTAAAAGACTTCTAACTGTAATGGAGTTCTTAAATGCCACTTGAATGTTGTACGAAAGAAATTAATTTCTAATGCGTTTGCTGTCGTTTTCAACAGAATATGCTTGAAAGAGAATCTCCTGCCACGCTTCACGAATATATATATATATATATATATATATATATATATATATATATATATATGTATATATATATATGTATATATATATACATATGTATATACATATATATATACAGGGGGTTCCAAAAAATTTGACGTCATTTTAAATGCCCATATCTAGGAAACTGCTCAGTGCATCTCAATGAAACTGCACAAACTTTATGTTGAACATCATAAGTTTTATTGGTTGACATTTCAAAGAAAAAAACAAAGATTTGTAGATTCTATGACCGATTTCACAAATGTTCAATATGAGCGCCGCCTGTGACTCTGCACACGTCAAGTCGGTACTCAAACTCGTACCAAACACGCTGCAGTATGTCTTTGGTAACATTCTCCAGTGCGGTAGTGATTCTCTGCTTGAGTTCTTCAACGTTAGCAGGACAAAGACGAGTCCTTTCACATATCCCCAGAGGAAAAAATCACACGGTGTCAGGTCAGGTGATCGTGGTGGCCATTTCAGCAGCAAATTGTCTTCCTCACCACCACGCCCGATCCATCTCTCTGGCAGATTCTCATTGAGATAGGCCCGTACAGTGAGCTTCCAGTGAGGTGGAGCCCCGTCCTCTTGAAAAATGAAGCTTTCATGTTCATTTTCAATGAGCTGATCAAATAGCCAGTTCTGAAGCATTTGCAGATAAACATCCCCGTTCACATTTCCTTCAAAGAAAAACGGTCCATGAATTTGATTCTTGGAGATGGCGCAGAACACATTCACTTTTGGTGAGTCCCTTTCGTGCTCAATTGTGGCATGGGGATTTTCTTCGCCCCAAATGGGAGCATTATGCTTATTGACTTTGCCATTCGTATGAAACGTGGCTTCATCACTAAAAATTAGACGCTCATCGAACTCGTCTTCTTCAAGTTTCTCTAGCATATCATAGCAGAATTCTTTACGTTTTCGCTTGTCATCTTCCTTTAAAGCCTAAAGGAGCTGCAGCCTGTAGGGTTTCATTTGAAATCGTTTCCTCAGAACGCGCCAAACTGTTGTTCGAGGAATCTGGGTTTCCACACTTGCTCTTCTTACAGACTTCCGGGGACTTCGCAGGAATGTTTCACGAACTTTCTCGACCTTCTCTTCCGATGTTGATGGCCGTCCAGATCCTTTAGCCCTGCATAAGCAGCCTTCCTCTTTAAAGTTTTGGTGCCAGGTCCAAATTTGTTTACTAGTTGGTGCATTTTTGGCAAATTTTGCAAAGAAGGCACGCTCACGGTCTTGGGTGTCTGTGTTTGAGCATATTCCAACACGCAAAATGACTTTTCTTTTGAAGTGAACGGCATTTCTCAACCTGAAAAGAGATAAATGTCAAACATTAAACATAAAATCTTGAACTGTTTCTATGCAAGCTGTGAAAATTTGAGGTCGTTTCAACGAAAATTGCCAAAATTATTGGCCTGCGAAATGACGTCAATTTTTTGGAACACTCTGTATATATATATATATATATAATATATATATATATATATATATATATATATATATATATATATATGTATATGTATATAATGATAATAAAATCTTCATATGCTGTGTGCAAATTAATTACTTAGTCGTGGGATGTATTCGCGTGCCACTCTGCATGAGATACAAACATTTCTTCTATCTTATCTTTTCCTAAGATTTTTTCCTTCACGGAAAGTCAAATGTTAATATTAACCCAGCAACACAATATATAAATTATATTCTATATAACAATATTTTCATTTCCATATGTTACTATTAATTTTATAGACTTATTTATCTACTTACTGATATATATATATATATATATATATATATATATATATATATTTTTATATATATATATATATATATATATATATATATATATATATACATAAAGGATTAAAAAGCAGGAGCATGCTGACAGGAGACCTTTTGGTCCATAACTAGGTCGGATGCACACACACACACACACACACACACACACACACACACACACACACACACATACATACAGACATACACACACACACACACACACACATACACACACCACCGGCATAGCTCACACACACACACACACACACGCACGCACACACACACACACACACACACACACACACACACACACACACACACACACACACACACACACACACACACACACACACACACACACACACACACACATACACACATCACGAGCATAGCTCACAATAGCTCACACACACACACACACACACACACACACACACACACACACACACACACACACACACACACACACACACACACACAGACATGCAGGCGCGACATTACGTCACAGGTCTACTCGAAGAGAAAGGAGTCGTTTCTAATCTAAGAGAATGGGAATCGTGCAAACATAGACAACACCGACCACTAAACACATTTTTATTAAGGAGGGAGGGGGTTGATAGATAAGCTACAGAATTTACCTTTCATGCTACTGAGCGCAAAATATGAATATTTACGTGTATTTGTTTATATACGTATACCCTGATATCCGATGTACCACAGCTATGCAAATATATAGCAAATGCTTATTTTTGCCACAATTTTTATCTCCAGCAGTTTTCCTGTAATATATTTTTTATATAAATAGAATTGTAATGATCAAAATGTATTCAATATATTTGTATAGGTTTTGTCACATAAAATAGGACATCTTGACAAGACACATGCGTATATGGCAACAAGGGTACCGGGAGGGAGCGGGTGAGGGGATGGAGGAGAAGTTGGCTTTGAAATAAGGAGGTTGAGAGAAATAGGGAGGGAAGGACAAGATTTTCTATCTATTCATATATGTATATATGTATATATATATATATATATATATATATATATATATATATATATTTATATATATATATATATATATATATATATATATATATATATATATTTTTTTTTTTAAGAAAATCGCAGTAAAGGAACAAGGAGAGAACAGAGGGGGAGGGAGAGAGGGAGGAGGAGGGGGAAGAAGGTTTGTACGTATTTCCTACCGAGATATTATATTTGACCACGTACGTGCAGTGGCGGTCTTGCTTCCAGAAGAATCTCCACTTTCCGACGCTGTAAAATTGTGGGAAGATATCCTCATCATCTCTTTCAACCACCACCCCAAGAATCCACCTCCTCAGCATCTACGCAACAGAAAATGGCTCCTCCCACTTCCCTCCCTAACCCTCCCGTCTTCAAATTTTTCTCATTTAATTCGCCTCAACATTTTTTCTCTCAATTTTCGATCCAATTCAATTCTACAATTTTCATTTAGGTGTTATCACCATCATCATCATCATCTTTATTGTCTTCATTATCATTATCAAATCTACGTGGACAGCATTGTTCGTTTCCCTATTTCATGGCCACAGCTACAATATCAACATAAAGAAATATATATATATATATATATATATATATATATATATATATATATATAATATTGTAGTTTATATATTTTTCGTTCTGGGCTAGAATTTTTTATTCAGATGAATACATACACCAACCATTAATCCTACCCACCATCAAACGGAAAATAAATAAAGACGAAGTCAAACTTAAGGCGTTCAAATTTGAGACGACAAAACAACGACGACGACAACAATATAAAACTTCTCCTGCCACCCGCACCCTACCGAACATATATACACGATTTTCTTGTTTATAAAATGCCTCTGCAAAATGCATTATAAAAATAATTAATTTGAAATATTCAAAATAACATCTCAAGTCAAAGAAAAAATCGGCTGGAGCTATCCTGAGGAAAATTACTATGATGTTCCATGGATTCGAAGATATTTGAATTTAGTCACGGGACTCCTACCTGCCAACTACGGAGGATGTCATGACAGGCGTACCAAATATACCCTAAAAGTATATATATATATATATATATATATATATATACATATATATATATATATATACATATATATATATACATGTATATATATATATATATATATATATATATTTATATGTATATATATATATATATATATATATATATATATATATATATATATATATATATATATATATCAAGGACTACTATTACACAGGACGTACGCACCCAGATTCCTGGCTCCGCTAGCGGAAGCCATTGCTTTCCTTGTAACCTAACATTTTATATTGGACAAATATATCAAAACTAGAAACCTAACATTGTATATAGGACAAATATATCAACTATTGACTTATTCAATGCAGTATAAGTTAATATAAACTTTTATGGTGAAATAAGAAACTATTTTTAAGGCACTGTTATGCTTTGAAATGCCAATTTTGGCCGGACTTAACATGTATTATTGTATGAGGTTAGTGGACACCAGGGTTGGCGATTTTTTTTTTCTTTAGAAAAGTTATTTACATTAATCATTATTTACATTAATCATTATTTACATTTGACTTTATTGTCTTGAAAAGGAAGACCAATTCTGCTGCCTTCTCATTACCGAGGCGGTTCCTTAATTTTGTGTGTACAAGTCCATAGGAGGAGAAAACTCTTTCAACTCCTGATGATGAGGCTACCGCAGTTAGGAGTTGACGCACTGATAACAGAATATCACTGTCTTACATGGCTGTATGTGAATCCCACCACTCAATAGCTGTCAGGGTCTTGGTCACAGACTCAGTAAACTTGGACGCCTGGAAAGGAGGTGATTTTGCCTGAAACTTCATAATGACAGGAACAAGTGTTGTATATTTCTCATTGGCATACTGCATAGTAATATTCACCTCTTCTGCACTGAGCATTTTCCCTTGAAGTGTTGGATGAAGCATGTTGGCAAGTATGTGAGCTTTGGTGATAAACTGTTCATAGACCTCTTCAACACCTAAGTCACTGTTATGAGCAAAGATGAGGAGCCTCTGGAAAAGGAGCTGTGGGTCGATTGGTACTTTTTCAGCACTGATTGTAACCTTTGCACCCAACGACACAACTTGATCCTTCTTCCAAAATGAAAAGTCAAAAGCATTGCTGCCTTCCACCTTCTTCTGCACAATGTTCGTACCAACCTCATACAGTAAATGAGGATTGGCCGAGGCTGGCCCCCTGTCACACCCTTGGCAATATTCCCGAGTTCATTTGATTCTTGAAATGGATCCTTGAAGAATGCGAGAACCTTCTCTGTGTCCTTCCTATCTCGCTCGTTCACGCCTTGCTTCGGTCATTTCTTTGTGCTGCTCAGAGGTGTGGAAATGCTTCCCTGCCAGTTCTTCCATAACTTCACTCACCGCAGCGCAGCGCAGGCTGGCATAGCAAGTAGCCAGCGCAGGCGTTGCGTTTCCTCCATGCCCCTACCACGTGTCAATCCACCCTTCGTTTTCCAAGAGCGCATCAAAACCTGCTCTATAACCAAGTCGCTTGGCAGTCCTGCCCACAGCCGATCACTTCGGCGGATCACAAATAGACCGGAGTTCAATTGACAGAACATGTCTGGGTTGAGCTGCTCAGGTTCAGTCATGTCTTGAATGTACACCTATGGGCTGACTTGGCATAATTGTTATGACCACACGCTGCAAAGTACGGCAACTTACATCTCCTGGAGTGTTCCGAGGTACAGTAGGAAATCGCCCATTCTCAGTGCCCTCAGGAAGCGACGCAGCAAGTCAATCATGTCCATGTATTGAATCCATAGCTTTCCCATCTTATGCTCTGCTAAGGAGCTCTTCTCAGCTTTAAGTTTTTCAGAAATTCTGTTGAAAACGTCTTTACTGCAGACTTCATCCGGTGAAACGTCTTCACGCAACAGCTTATCCAAAAGATCTGCAGCCTCCTGGAAGTCCTTGCATGCGTCACTTAATTTACAGCCAAAAAACCTTACAGCCAAAAAACCTTCTATTGCAATTTGTTCTAGGTCAAGCCCTACTTTTACTGCACATCATCGTCCATTACATTTTGCCTACTGTAGGCCTATACTAACAACCTCTCAATGGTAAATGAGGCTTGTACTAACAACCTCTCAAAGGTCACCAGAAAAATATGACGTCGTCAGTCCTCCTCCTCCTCGAGGAGGAGGAGGACTGACGACGTCATATTTTTCTGGTGACCTTTGAGAGGTTGTTAGTACAAGCCTCATTTACCATTGAGAGGTTGTTAGTATAGGCCTACAGTAGGCAAAATGTAATGGACAATAATGTGCAGTAAAAGTAGGGCTTGACCTAGAACAAATTGCAATAGAAGGTTTTTTGGCTGTAAGGTTTTTTGGCTGTAAATTAACCACTTTCCCGGTGTCCAAAAGTTGGAGACTTTTTATATGTTCATCAGAGGGACCTAATAAACAAGTTAAAGCCAAAAACCGTTGTTTGTAATACATTTATAGAGTCTGGGAGCAGCCAGAATAAAGTTATCCGTAAATTGAAGCTTTGGACGGCGGCCATCTTGAATTTTTGCAAATTAACCACTTTCCCAGTGTCCAAAAGTTGAAGACTTTTTATATGTTCATCAGAGGGACCTAATAAACAAGATAAAGCCAAAAAAAAAAACTTCTATTGCAATTTGTTCTAAGTCCAGCCCTACTTTGGTCTATCTTTCATCAACCCTATCTCCCAGCTCCCTTTCCACCCCTGTTCTCCTCCTCACCTCTTCATTTCTCACTCTATCTAGCCTTGCAACCCCTATCATACTTCTCAGTCATTTCATCTCAAACACATTTAAACTCCTCTCTTCCTATCTCATGTTCTATGTTTCTGCCCCGTACATTACTGTTGGCACAATCACTCTTTCATACAACCTCATCTTAATATCCATTCCCAGATGTCTATTTCTCATTATACTTTTTAATCCACCAAGGTATTTACTCGCTTCTCTCAATCTACATTCTACCTCCACCCCCACTCCTCCCTTTCCTGTCACATTCGCACCCAAGTATCTAAAACTATCCACTTCCTCCAGTCTTTCACCCTTAATGCTCACTTCCAGCCTGCTGTCACTCTCTCCCCTTGTACATCTCATCACCTTACTTTTACCCACATTTACCTTCAGCTTCCTTTTTTCACACATCATCATTCACTTCATCCTTCCCTTTTTCTCCTCCATTTTCCTCACTCATCACTCTCATTTTTTTTAGCACTTCCCACTGCAACTACCTTTCCCTCCCTATCCTCCTTCACATTTAGCAACTCCCTAGAATACTCTGCCCACCTTCCTCTCACTGCCTTCTCTTCCATTATCATTTCTCCATCTGCACCTTTTACCTTTTCTTCTCTACTTGATTCGCCTCCTTTTTCTCTTTTAATTTCCTTCCAAAACATCTTTTTATTGCTTTCAAAATTTTCTGTCATACTCTTACCCCATTTCACATCTGCTCTCCTCTTTACTTCCTTTATCTTATGCTTAGCTTCCTTTCTCTTTACTTTGTACCTCTCATACGATTCCCTCGTCCTAATTTGCAGCCAATCTGTGAATGCCTGCTTTTCTTCTACACATTTCTTTGTTTCCTCATCCCACCACTCACTACCCTTCCTTCTATTTCCTCCTGCCCTCCTTGTTCCACACACCATCTTTGCACACCTTATGACTCCCTCCTTGAACCATCCCCACTCCTCCTCCACTCCTAGTTCTACTCTATCCTTTACTCCCTCCCACTCCTCTCTCAGCTTCTTCTTATACTCACTCTCCTTTTTTTTTCTTCATTTTAAGCAGTTCACTCTAAGTACCTCCCCACCTTCTGCCCTTTTCCTCTTTCTCCACTCTCAATTTACCTTCCACCAGAAAATGATCTAATATTCCCCCACTCTCTCCCCTTAGAACATGTACATCATTAACTCTTCCTACCATACTCCTGGTCACCACTATATAGTCCATTAACGCTCTATCTGCCACCCTTCCATCCACCACCCTCTCCCGTGTGTACTTATGCTTGACTTTCTTCCTAAACACTGCATTTGCTATCATCAACTCTCTTTCAAGACACATCTCCACCATCATTTCTCCACTACGATTTTTACCTGGAACTCCATACTTCCCAATCACTCCGTCTATTGGTTCATTTTCTACCCTAGCATTATGGTCTCCCAATACAACTACATTGACATTTCTCCCTAATCCCTCTATGCACTCTTTTATATCTACCCAAAAAGCCTCCCTTTCCTCTACGCTCTTCTCACTACCATACATAAAGGAAAAGAAAATATATATATATTTCCGTTGTACATCAGAGTTTGCTTACTTATTAGTAAGAATTGTTTATTTCTCTATATAAGAGGATTACATCTAGTTGATATTGTGATGTTATTTCTAATATTTATAGTTAGAAAATATATGTCAAGGATTTGCAAGAATAGAACGAGGGAAGTTTTACCTCCTGGCGGCTTATGGCAATGAGGACGAGCGGGTGAAGAATAAGGCCTTGATCACACTAGCGGTTTCTAGTGGTTGTAAGTCGTAGTTGTAAGTCTTGGTTGTAAGTAGTTTAACCTTAACTAAGTCGTGGTTGTAAGTGGCGGTGGTATTTTATGGTTGTAATTGATGGTTGTATGTGTAGTTTTAAGTATTGGTTGTAAGTGGTTATGGTAAGTGGTGGTTGTAAATGGTTGTGATGGTTGTAAGTCGTGGTTGTATGTAGTTCTAAGTGGTGGTTGTAATTGGTTGTTGTAGTTGGTGGTTTTAAGTCGGGGTTGAAAGTCGTGGTTGTAAGTCGCGTATCGTAAGTGGTTGTAAGTACTGGTTGTAAGTCGTGTAACCTAACCCAAGTCATGGTTGTAAGAGGTGGTTGTAAGTCGTGGTTGTAGGTGATGTAAGTTGCGTTTGTAAGTCGTGTTTTTATGTTGCGGATGTAAGTCGCAGTTGTTAGTCGTGGTTGCAAGTAGTGATTGTAAGTAGTGGTTGTAACCCGTGAAACCTAAGTCGTGGTTGCAAGTATAGGTTGTAAGTCGTGGTTGTTAGTGGTTTCAAGTGGTTGTAAGTCTTAGTTGTAAGTCGTGGTTGTAACCTAACCTAAACTTAGTAACTATGATAGTGAGCGCTGAAATGATTGATTATTTCAAGAAACTGTTAGACAACTTTATGGATGGGAATGACGGGTGGTTGGTCATGGACATGGAACGGCCTAGTGTAGGCCTGAGGGTCTCTTGCAGTCTCCTTCATTCTTATATTCTAAATTAACCTAAGTCGTGGTTGTAAGCTGTGGTTGTAAGTGGTGGTTGTTAGTGGTTGTAAGTCGTTGTATGTGGTTGCGCGGTCGTAAGTGGTGGTTGTAGGTCGTGCTTGTAAGTCGTGGTTGTAAATTGCTATTGTAAAATGGTGGTTGTAAGTGGTGGCTGTAAGTCGTTGTAAGTCTTTGTTGTAAGTGGTGGTTGTAAGTCGTGGCCGTAGGTGGTGGTTTTTAGTGGTGGTTGTGTGTCGTGGTTGTTCGTGGTGGTTGTCTGTTGTGGTTGTAGGTTGTGGTTGTAAGTGGTTTTGAGTGGTGGTTGTATGTCGTGGTTGTAAGTGGTGATTGTAAGTCGTGGTTGTAAGTTGTTTGTAATTGGTTGTAAGTGGTGGTTGTAAGTCGTAGTGGTACGTCAAGATTGTAATATGTGGTTGTAGGTCGTTTTAAGTCGTGGTTGTAAGTGGTGGTTGTACTAGTTCTAGAGTAATGCCCTAGTACTAGTGTACCAGTACTAATGTAATAGTGTGCTAATATTATCATACTAGTGTACTAATTTACTAGTGTACCAGTACTACTGTACTGGTACAAGTGTCCTAGTTCTAGTTTACTAGCGTACTAGTACTGGTGCATTTTAAGGGTCCCGGTAATAGTATACCAGTACTAGTGTATCAATACTAATGTACTTGTACTGGTGCACTAGTGCTGCATTAATACTAGCAGTGTACTTGTACTAATTCTAGTGTATTTATATTAATGCACTAGTTTACTACACCTTTAAGTAGAACTGTAACAGTAGTGGTATGGGGTACTAGTACTAGTCGATTAACACTAGTGACGAGTTTACTAGTGCTAGTGTCCGAGTGTATTAGTAATAGTACTCATTATGTACAAGTGTACTAGTGAATTAATCCTAGTGTATTACTATACTAGTACTAATGTACTACCAGTAGGAAGTCACTAGTATTAGTACACTAGTGCACTAGTATACTATTACTGGTATTCTAGTACCCTAGTATTGGTACACTAGTAAAAGTGCAATTATACAGTAGTATTAGTACACTGGTATATTAGTATAAGTACACTAGAATACTAGTACTATTACAGGTACACTTGTATTAGTGCAGTAGTACTAGTGTACTATTATACAATTACTAGTGTATTTGTGCATAGTATTAGTGGAATAGTAACAGTGGCCTAGTAGTGTATTAGTACTAGTAGACTAGTATTATTTTACTAGTGGACTAGTACCAGTGTACTAATGGACTAGTACTAGAAGACTAGTAATAGTGTACTAGAGGACTTGTATAATACTGTAGTATCAGTGTCACTACTTCTATACTAGTGCAGTACTAGTGGACTAGTAATAATGTGCTAGCTGTTAATGCTAGTGCACTAATGGACTAGTAGTGTAATAGTGGACAATTACTAGTGTACTAGTATCAGTGTACGACTGTAGGTGTACTAGTACTAGTTTACTAAATGTAGTGTATTAGTGTACTATTATTTCTGTACTAGTGTATAATCACTAATGTACTAGTGTAATATTTACACTATTTGAGTACTAGTACTAATGTAATAGTATACTAATACTACTGTACTAGTGTACTATTTCTTGTGTATTAGCACCATTATGTTAGTACTAGTGTATTAATAGTGTACTGGTACTAGTGTACTAGTATATTGTAGTAGTACCAGTGTACCATTGTACTAATATTAGTATAATGTTGTACTAACATTACTCTACTATTATACTAGTACTAGTGAATTTTTTATTAGTAGTGGTGTATTAATGTACTAGCACTAGTGTACTACTAATGTACTAGTAGTGTACTATTATTAGTGTACAAATATTAGTACTAGTGAATTAATACTAGTGTACTAGTACTATTCTATTAGCAGATGTACAAGTTCTAATATACTAGTGTACTAGTACTATTGTACAAATACACTAATGTAGTAGTACACTAATACTAGTGCACTAGCACTGGTGTATCAGTGTACTTGTACTAGTGCACTATTGTACTTGTACAAAGTGTAGTAGTAATTGTGTACTAGTTCTAGTGTACTTGTGTACCAGAACTAGTGCACTAGAGTACCTGCACTAGTGTACAAGTTCTAGTGTACTAATGTACTAGGTCTAGTAGTATCACTAGTGTACTAGTACTAGTGATGAGTACCAGTTTTGTACTAAATTACAAGTGTATTAGTACTATTATACTAGTGTAGTATTATTTTATTAGTGCACTAGTATTAGAGTATCAATGTGTACTACTGTACTATTACTAGTGTATTAGATTAATACTAGTGTACTAATACTAGTGTTTTAGTGCTAGTGTAATAATATAACAGTGTGTACCTGCACTAGTATACTAGTCTGAGTGTTCTATTGTACTTACACTAATGTTGTACTAGCTCACTACTACAGCACATAAGTACACTAGCACACAAGTGCACTATTATATAAGTACACCAGAACGTAAGTACACTAGCACATTAGCGTATAAGTACTCTCGCACACTAACACAAAAGTAACTAGCGCATTATTACACTAGAACGTAAGTACACTAGCACATAAGAAACTACCACTAGTACAATAGCACTAGTACGCAACTGCACTAACACAATAGTACACAAGTACACTAGGACACTTTGACAATGCCACACAAGTACATTGGCACACTTGTACACTGGCACACAAGGACGCTAACACACTTGTACTTGTGTACTACTGTGCTAGTGGACTAGTGTATTGTGTACTAGTGCATTCATGTACTACTGTGATAGCGTATTGTGTACTAGTTTACTAGTGTACTTATGTACTAGTGTGCTATTGTACTGAGAGTGTGTGCATAAGTGTGCTTCTATACTAGTGTCTGTGTTCTTGTCGACTAGTGTGCAGTATATTTCTGTGCTAGTGTATTTGTTCACTAGTGTACTAGTGTATTTGTATACTAGTGTACTGGTGTACTTGTGTGCTAGTATATACAGTAGCGGCCAAAATATAAGGGTAAGTGAAAGCATATGTATTCAAATGCATATATTGAAATTAATACCCTACACAAGAACTTCATATTTTGTATACAATTAGATATACGTACATTTTATCTATATTTCTTGGAAATTTGAAGCTTATGCAACTGATACAAAGAAAGTTAGTAATTAATAAAGAAAAGAGTGTGTAATTTCTTGCGGTCAAAAGTTAAGGGTATCTTAGAAAAAAAAAGGACTTTCTATGCTTTACAAGACTGTCAAATCAGAACCGCAACATAAAATTAGCGTTTAGAATATTGGAACCTCAAACTTGTAAACATGGCTGCTGATAAACGACGTCCGGTGTCTTCTCAAGATAAACAGAGGATTGTTGATCTTCACAAAGATGGACATTCAAATGGAGTCATAGCAGAGAGGATAGGAAGGTCTGTGAGTGTGGTGCAACGTATTGTAGCTCAATATAAATCAACAGGATCAATAATTTCACCACCTAAAACTGGTAGACCACGCAAAACCTCAGTTAAGCAGGACCGTCTTATGGTAAGGTTGTCACGGAAGGATAGATTCAAGAGCGCTGCAGAGGTATCCCGTGAGTTAAATGCATCTTATGACTGCGATGTGTCACGTAAAACAGTGTCTCGGAGATTAGCAATTGCTGGTTTGAATGCCCGAGTCCCTGCATCCAAACCATTGATATCCAAGAAGAAACAAAAAGCCCGCCTGAAGTTTTGTATTGAACATGTTGTCTGGACGGAAGATCAGTGGTCAAGCGTTTATTTCAGTGATGAATCTAAGTATAATTTACTTGGTTCAGATGGCAGGAATTATGTCCGACGAACGACTGGCGAAAGATTTGTCCGTTAAATGTGTGAAGAAAACTGTGAAACACGGCGGAGGAAGTGTGATGGTGTGGGGGATCATCTCTGCTGCTGGTACTGGCCCTCTTGTTCGCTTGCATGGGAAGATCAACGGAGAGGTGTATAAACAGATTCTTCGACAGCATGCCCTTCCATATTTGAGATCTTCAAGGGTTCAATGTCCCATATTCATGCAAGATAATGCTCCTTGCCACACTTACAAGAAGGTCAAATCATTCTTTACTGAAGAAGAACTTTATGTGATGGACTGGCCTGCTCAAAGCCCGGATTTAAATCCAATAGAGAATGTTTGGAAAATAATTGGTGAACGGGCACAGCGAAAAAATCCAAAAAATCAAGATGAACTCTGGAAGTTCTTGGAATTTGAATGGAGCACTGTTACTCCATCATTTTGAAGGAAATTGATCAATTCATGTAGCAACAGGTGTCAGGTGATTGACAAAAAAGGATTGTTCACCAAATATTAATGTTATTGCTATTTATCTTTTAAAATAAGTTGAATTTCATTATTTTCTAAGCTACCCTTAACTTTTGACCGCAAGAAGTTACACACTCTTTTCTTTATTAATTACTAACTTTCTTTGTATGAGCTTCAAATTTTCAATTAATATAGATATAATGTATATCTAATTGTATACAAAATATGAAGTTCTTGTGTAGGGTATTAATTTCAATATATGCATTTGAATACATATGCTTTCACTTACCCTTATATTTTGGCCGCTACTGTATGTGCTAGTAAACTTGTGTATTTCTCTACTAGTGTGCTAGTGCATTATGCTAGTTTGCTAGTGTATTTCTGTCCTAGTGTTATAGTGTATTTATGTGCTAGTGTACTTCTATAGTAGTGTGCTAGTGCTTTATGCTAGTTTGCTGGTGTGTTTCTGTCCTAGTGTTAGTGTATTTATGTGCTGGTGTACTTGTGTACTAGTGTTCTATTCTGCTAGTATACTCGTGTGCTAGTGTACTAGTGTACTAGTGCACTTGTGTGCTAGTGTACTTGTACAATTGGTGGTTTACTTACGTGCTGGTGTACTAGTGTTTACTAGTATACTAGTGCTAATGTACTTACGTGCTAATATACTTGTGTTAATATAATACTAGTGTCCTTATGTGCTAGTGTATTATCATGACAGAACATTTTGAAAGTAATAAGAATATGTTTTGGAAAGAAATTAAGAGAGGAAGAGGAGGCGAATCAAGTAGGGAAGAAAAGGTATTAGGTGCAGATGGAGAGATGATAATGGAAGAGAAGGCAGTGAGAGGAACGTGGGCAGAGTATTTTAGGGAGTTGCTAAATGCGAAGGATAGGGAGGGAAAGATAGCTGCAGTGGGAAGTGCTAAGAAAATGACCGTGATGAACGAGGAAAATGGAGGAGAATTAGAGAAGGATGAAGTGAAGGCAGTTGTTAAGATGATGAAAGCAGGTAAGGCACCTGGTCTGGATGGATGCCATGCAGAATGTCTGAAAAAGGGAGGTGCAGTGATGGTGGACTGGCTGGTGAGGTTATTTAATGTTTGCTGCAGAGAGGGTGGAGTGCCGGAGGACTGGAGGAGTGCCTGTATAGTTTCATTTTACAAGGGGAAAGGGGGCAAGTGTGAATGTAGTAGTTTCAGAGGGATTAGCTTGTTAAGTGTAGTTGGGAAGGCTTATGGGAGGATCTTGATTGAGAGGATTAGGAGAGGAAGAGAGGGAGTAATTGGTGAGGAACAGTGTGGGGGTTGTGTAGATCAGATTTTTGTGGTAAGACAGATATGTGAGAAAGCTATAGGAAAAAGGTAATGATGTTTTTTGGGCTTTTATGGATCTGTAAAAGGCTTTTGACAGGGTAGACAGGAAGGCACTGTGGGAGGTACTGCAGATATATGGGATAGGAGGAAAGCTGTTAAGAGCAGTCAAGAGTTTTTACGAGAGTAGTAGAGCTTGTGTTAGGATTAGAAATGGAGAGAGTGAATGGTTTGAGGTAAAGGTGGGACTTCGTTAGGGATGTGTTATGTCGCCCTGGCTGTTCAATCTTTACATGGATGGGGTGGTGCGAGAGGTGAATGCAAGGGTAGTGGGTCAGGGATTGGAGATGGTTAAAGAAAATGGAGAAAAGTGGGAAATAAGCCAGTTGTTGTTTGCTGACGACACTGCGGTTGTAGCGGGATCAGAGGAGGTGGAAGGAGTGAATATGGGGTGGTGTCCTAGGATGAGATGGATGAATGGGGTGAAAGGGGCATTACAAAAGAGAGGAATGTCTGTGGAGGAAGGACGGGAGAGGACAGAAGATAGGGGTGAATGGAGAAGGGCTGTGTATAGATGATGCCGTAATGCATGAGGGGAAGTGGGTGGGGGATGAGGAAGTATGAGAAAAAAATTGACACAACCCGAAGGGATTTCTCCCCGTCTTCTCCTTTTCTGCATGAGGGGACGGAGAGGGGAGGTTGCCGAATTTATGAAGCGGCCTTGCTGTGGATGTGCTGTGTCTTGCGACACTGCTTCTGACCCAAGGCGGTGGACGGGATGCAGGGATGACTCGTCATCCAGAAGGTAAGATAAGAAGGAGGGAGGAGGGGAGTGGAATATATGGGAAATGGAATGGGTGGGAGTGGTTTCTGTGCCTTTTTCTTTTTGGCTACCCCCCGTGTAAGGGGAAAAAGCCTTTGGTATATGTATTTATCATTACTATTTTTTTTTTGCATCCGACCTAGTTATGGACCAAAAGGTCTCATGCCGGCATGCTCCGCCTTTCTAATCTTTTGTTAGAAACCCTTGGGGTTCGATGTCACTTCTCTGGCAACGAGTAATACTGCTGTATAACGCGAGTATGGCGATGCATCATCGTGCATCAGGCAGCTGATGCTTCCCGCGATCATTTGACTCGTACCGAAGAGGTTAATGGAAAAATACCACAACAGTTCACATTTTTAAAATGTTTTAATATAACTCTTTTTATATCACACATACAACATAAGAATAAAGGAGACTGCAAGAGACCATAAGGCCTACACTAGGCAGCTCCGTACAAACCATCACATTTTTTATTTTATATAGTACATACAAGAAATACAGGCGTATATGTCAAAAGCGCAAATCTCGATATAATAGGAATAACCGAGACATGGTGGAGACTTTGAAGCTGAATTTAAAATTGTGGGATTGCAAAACTTTCATCAAGATATAAGTCACAAGAAAGGTGGGGGTGTTCTGTTGTGCGTTAGGAGCAATGTCCATGCTTCTGCTCTAAAGTGAAACAGGATGCATATGATAGTTCGTGGGTTGAACTAATCCAAACAAATAAACAAAAATGAATGTAGGTGCAATATATAGGCCAGTCATTATCATCAGCAGAAGACAAGCTGTTGTTTCAAGAACTGTCTAGTTTCTGCAACCGGGACTTCATTCATAATGGGTGATATCAATTGTATTAGCATTGATTGGATGACCCCACACGGCCATATAGGTAGTCGCTTGATGGATTTTCTCGCTGACAAATACTTAATTCAACATGTAAAAGAGCCCACAAGACATGGAAACTTACTCGATCTATTGATCACTAGCCGCGAAAGCATGATAACCGATGTACAAGTCTGTGAAGCTATTGCAAATAGCACTCACAGAGAACAGTTTTTCGCGAAAAATGTCTATTGCACTGGTCACACTGCAATGGATTCTCTCCTGTATGGGTCATCATGTGACGTGACGTTTGAGAAGATCCTTACGTGAAAAAAAGCTTTATTGCACAGGCCACATTGGAATGTCTTCTCTTCAGCGTGGGTAGTCATGTGATATTTGAGAACACCCTTTTGTGTGAAACCGGAATCACACATGTCACACTACAATGGATTCTCTCCTGTGTGGGTCATCATGTGACGTTTGAGATCACCCTATTGTGAGAAAACTGAATCACACGTATCACACTGGAATGGCTTCTCTCCTGGGTGGGTCATCATGTGACTTTCGAGATTACCCTTTTGTGAGAAAGCGGAATCACACATGTCACACTGGAATGGCTTCTCTCCTGTGTGGGTCATCATGTGATCTTTGAGATTACGCTTTCGTGAGAAAGCGGAATCACACATGCCACACTGAAATGGCTTCTCTCCTGTGTGGGTCATCATGTGACGTTTGAGATTACGCTTTTGTGAGAAAGCAGAATCACACATGTCACACTGGAATGGCTTCTCTCCTGTGTGGGTCATCATGTGAAGTTTGAGACTACCCTTACGTGAGAAAGCGGAATCACACATGTCACACTGGAATGGCTTCTCTCCTGTGTGGGTCATCATGTGATGTTTGAGATTACACTTTCGTGAGAAAGCGGAATCACACATGTCACACTGGAATGGCTTCTCTCCTGTGTGGGTCATCATGTGACGTTTGAGATCACCCTTATGTGAGAAAGCAGAATCACACATGTCACACTGGAATGGTTTCTCCCCTGTGTGGGTCATCATGTGACATTTGAGATCATATTTTTGTGAGAAAGCAGAATCGCACAAGTCGCACTGAAAAGGTTTCTCTCCTGTATGGGTATTCATGTGACGTTTGAGATCACCCTTTCGTGAGAAAGCGGAATCACACATGCCACACTGGAATGGCTTCTCTCCTGTGTGGGTCATCATGTGACGTCTGAGATCACGCTTTTGTGAGAAAGCGGAATCACACATATCACATTGGAATGGTTTCTCTCCTGTGTGGCTCATCATGTGACGTTTGAGATCACGCTTTTGTGAGAAAGCGTAATCACACATGTCACACTGGAATGGTTTCTCTCCTGTGTGGGTCATCATGTGACTTTTGAGGAGACCCTTTTGTGAGAAAGCGGAATCACACATGTCACACTGGAATGGCTTCTCTCCTGTGTGGGTCATCATGTGACTTTTGAGGAGACCCTTTTGTGAGAAAGCAGAATCACACATGTCACACTGGAATGGCTTCTCTCCTGTGTGGGTCATCATGTGATCTTTGAGATTATGCTTTTGTGAGAAAGCGGAATCACACATGACACACTGGAATGGCTTCTCTCCTGTGTGGGTCATCATGTGACTTTTGAGATTACCCTTACCTGAGAAAGCGGAATCACACACGCCACACTGGAATGGCTTCTCTCCTGTGTGGGTCATCATGTGACGTTTGAGATCACGCTTTTCTGAGAAAGCGGAATCACACATGTCACACTGGAATGGCTTCTCTCCTGTGTGGGTCATCATGTGACTTTTGAGGAGACCCTTTCCTGAGAAAGCGTAATCACACATGCCACACTGGAATGGTTTCTCTCCTGTGTGGGTCATCATGTGACTTTTGAGGAGACCCTTTTGTGAGAAAGTAGAATCACACATGTCACACTGGAATGGCTTCTCTCCTGTGTGGGTCCTCATGTGACTTTTGAGGAGACCCTTTTGTGAGAAAGCGGAATCACACATGTCACACTGGAATGGCTTCTCTCCTGTGTGGGTCATCATATGATGTTTGAGATGATGCTTTTGTGAGAAAGCAGAATCACACATGTCACACTGAAATGGCTTCTCTCCTGTGTGGCTCATCATGTGACATTTGAGATAACGCTTTTGAGAGAAAGCAGAATCACACAAGTCACACTGGAAAGGCTTCTCTACTATGTGGGTCATCATGTGATATATGTGACAATCGTTGGCAAAATATAGGTCACACTAGAAAGGCTTCTCTCCTGTGTGGGTCATCACTTGATGTTTAAAATGAGTTGTGAGATAGCCGAGCTATCGATGCTACATCGGGTTTTCTTTGTTGATACCTTTCTGAAAAAAAAAATGAGATTAACTTTTAGAGATATGTAATAGTAGGACTGTTGGTGTTTTGTACACAAACCATTTCATACATGCCATCCTCTATTGTAAGTATAGTTTGCCTAAAAACACATAGTAAAATCGATTATCAAAATGGTCAACTGGTCATTATAGCGGTGTTTGCTTTGTTAGCCTAGTTGTGGGTTGAAATTCCATACTTCTCTCCTACTCAAAGGAGTAATTATTAATTACCTACGATGCACCTCGTAGAGGCAACGTCACCTGCAGGGCGGGTGGGGGGGGGTTAGGGTAGACTCAAACCTGCCCTTCAACCAACCAGTACTAAAACAAACTTTTAAGATTATCTTATCGACTAACGGTTTATGTCTATAGTAATTGCATGTCTGACATGAGAGAATGTAAACACTGAACACGTTTGATACGTCACCTTATCTATATCTACCAATTTGGCAGCGGCAATCAGAACCAATGAAAAACTACACCAATTGAAGCAACCTTTAACGCAGAGGCACACTACTTGCTTTGCTGTCAAAATCTTGCGCACATCACATAGGGAGTGTTTTGCAGATGACTTTTTGGGCTAACGGCAATCAAAAAGGAAGACAAAGCGTCCCGCCGAACTTTCTATGTTAACAAAAGAATAAATACAAATGCAATTTGTACAAGTGAAATACACACTTGCACGAAAAAAGGAAATAAATTAAATCACGTTCATACACACTGTGACCTTCGTTCACCCTGTACTCTCTCACTTTATCTTTTTCTGTCATTGTGTTCCTAGTGCCCAGGTATACTGGATTTAAGTCTATGCACCTATTTACGCTAATTTCTTTTGTCGTCCACACTTCTATGAATAATCTCCTTTTCTTTGAGTTGCCTCTGTGCACCACTGTCGCTCCTTCTTGGTCAACGTTGTGCTGTAGTTCGTTTATGTGTTAATAAAGTGCTGAGGCTGCATCTTTCCGTTTAATTGCCCGTTTATATTCTTCAATTCTAGTGGCGAGCTTCTTATACGTTTCTCCTATGTAATCTGCATCACAATCCAAACATCCAATGCGGTACACTACGCCCGACTGCTGAGTGGGTGCTTCCATGTCCCACCCCTACACCAAACCACTTTCAAGTTCAAAGGACTACAAAGGAGAAGCATACCGACAGGAGACCTTTTGGTCCATAACTCGGTCGGATGAGAAAAAAAAAACATGAATAGATAAAAAGGTAAAGTTAGATTATAACCTATCAGGTAAATAGTAAATAATAAATGGACAGATAAATAATAATAAACAAATTGAGAAATAACAACCAATAGTGTGAAATAATGTCACTTTTAATGTTGTCAATTCCCTTCAGAATCTTAGACCTGCATCAAGTCACCTGAGTCTACGCTTTTTAGGGAAAATAGATTCATATGTCTTAATTGATTTTCGTATAATTCCTTTTTGATATTTGGAATCAGTTTTGTGGCTCGCCGTTGTACTCTTTCCAATCTGTCAATGCCTTCAATGAAAGTCGGTGACCATAAGGAAACGGCATATTCCAATTGTGGTTGAAGTCATAAGATCACGCAATCAGTTCTGGAATCTTGTTTGCTTTCTCAGAGGCTGAAATATACTGTTTAGATGATTTGAGATCGTTACTGATAATTAGCCCGAGATCCTTTTCACTATCCACTTTTGTTAACGAATTTATAAAAAAGAAAAAAAAAATTGTAATCGTACTGTTATTTTTACCTTTGTGCATAACCTTGCATTTGTGTAAAATTCCATTAGCCACTTTTCAGACCATTAGTTTAAGTGATCATTTGCCATTCCACAGTTTTGTATCACCAGCAAATTTGGACACGATAGATTTCAGTACGTGGTCTATATCATTGATATATACTATGAATACAAGTGGCCAAAGAAAGGAACCCTGAGGAACTCCACTTTGTAAGAACATCTTTGCCTCTGCGAGTTCGGTGGATTATATCAGAAACATAAAGGTCATGACACCTAGAAAAGAGAAACCAAGTATCAAGAAAGTGGTATCCCAGTTGCTTGAACTGTGATATCCTCTCATTGATCCTTATGGCTTTAACACAGGCTGTACTACTCTTGTAAAAAAAAAAAAAAAATCTTGACTGCTGTTAACAGCTTTCCTCCTATCCCATACATCTGTAAAACCTCCCACAGTGCCTTTCCGTCTACCCTGTCAAAGCCCTTTTCCAAATACTAAAAGGTCCAAAATCATCTTAACCCTTTGCTAAAGCTTCCTCACATATCCGTCTTACCACGAAAATCAGACTTTGCACATCATGTAAACGCTCTCAATGAGCAGACGCTAAGTCATCGACTTGAACCCAAGTTGCTGGTTCCTTCTGAGATTTTGATTTCTAATAACCAAAGATGCTCCCCGGGTGAATTGAACTTGCACTTGATCGCACATTTGTTTATTGTTTAACTTTACCCATTCATTATTTACGTTACTATTATTTCTATTTATTTGTTCATTTATAGTTATGTTTTCTCCCACCCGGCCTAGTTATGGGCCAAAAGGTCCCCTGTCAGCATACTCCTCTTTTTCAATCCTTTGTAAATAGAAATGGTTACTCTCATAAACATGTATGCACATCATATCCACACCGTTGACAGTGTCCCAGCCCTGTCTCCCATAGCAAAATACTGCTTAACACGCCTAACCTTGAGGAGGTGCACATGCATGTATCCGTGCTACTCGCCAACAACCACCACTTGACTACTGTTGATGTTGGTCACTGATTACTTAGTTGGTCATATCAATACACAACCATATGAAGTTCATATATTGGAAACTCCCCAAAATTGGAAAACTGCTCATTATAATGGTGTTGGCTACTACCCTGTTCTATTCTTTCACTACAATGTAAACAAACACATAGTTGCCAGATCAACTCCGACATGAACCACTGTCCATTCCGTGTACCAGCTATAACTGTTGGCAATATTACAAACAATACCGAAGGTATATTGCCCGAGACTCACTCGAGGAAAGACATTACATAAAAACATAGACAAAAATAATTTTATACAGAACTGTCAGCGACACTAGAATTATGTGATATTTGAGAGCACTCCTTTCTGAGTAAGCTGCGTCACACAGGTCACACTTGAAAGGCTTCTGTCTAGTGTGGTTCATCATGTGACGTTTGAGGTGCTCCTTTCGGGAGGGAGTTGCATCACACAGGTCATATTGGAAAGGTTTCTCCCCACTGTGGGTCATTGCGTGGTATTTTAGAGGACTCTTTTGTCAGAAAGCTGCTTCACACATGCCACATTCGAAAGGCTTCTCTCCACTGTGGGTCACTGTGATATTTAAGGGCACGCTTTCCTGAAGAAAAAAAACTGCTTTACACAAGTTGCATTTGAAAGGCTTCTCTGCAGTGTGGGTCATCATGTGTTCTTTAAGAAAACCCTTTCGTGAGAAAGATGCATCACACAGACCACATTGGAAAGGCTCCTCTACAGTGGGTGTCATCACGTGATATCTAGGAGCACTCTTTCGTGACAAAGTTGTATCACACAGGTCAAGCATCAAAGGCTTCTCTCCAGTGTGGGTCATCATGTGATGTTTGAGACGATCACTTCGTGAAAAAGATGCATCACACAGGTCACATTGGAAAGGCTTCTCTCCCGTGTGGGTCATCACGTGGTCTTTGAGAGCACACTTACTGTCCTGGCAAAACTGCATCACCCTGTTCGCATTTAAAAGGCTTCTCTCCAGTGTGTGTCATCGCGTGACATTGTGTCAGACGCCTCACCAGACTCTATCATATGATGAATATACGAGATCTTAGTATACCCTTTCCCAGGAAATTTTGATATTTACCCTCGACCTGAAAAATATATAATGCTTGACATCCAACTTTTAAAGAGCATGTAATACGAGCAACACGGGTTTATACAAATACAGTCTGGCTTCAACCAAAACGAAGTGGGGGAGGGGAACAAATAACTCGTATCAAACGAGCTTAATGGGAGAAATGAAAGGCTGAATAAACACTTCAAAGAGATCGATGGCAGGCAAGAAAAAGGGGGTCTGTGTATAATGTAGGATACAATGGCATAATTGGAAACAATAATCTTTGACAAACTTTCACAAAAGTCCAAATTGTAAGAGGCTGGGAGGAAACTAAAAATAAAAACTATAGAGAGTTGGGTTGAAGACGGGTAGGTCATTTATAAACAATAGCCCGACCGAGCTGCGTTACGCCTTTCCATCTTGTTTGTAAATAACAGCCAGGGACCTAGAGTGTACATTTACAATATTGCTGACACGACATTTCTTTGTAACTTGAGTGAGAATTATGCAGGGTCTCGAGATTATTCCAAGTAAACAATATTGCCGTATAGACTTGAAACAAAGAATCTGATTGGTGAAAGGATGGAGAAAATTCAATTGGTTCACGAATGTAAAATCACGCCCTTTGGGGAGAATCTTGAATATAAATTGATCATTGTACTAAGGAAATCCTTATGTAACTGCAAAGATCACGTAGAATCTTGCATACGTGTTTTTGGGGGGATTCATTCATTTGAAGAACCTCGAGGAGAGAGCGTTGTGTACAATTCGATTTACCATAAGATATAGAAGATTACTACATTTCCTTTCTCCTTGACAAAAGACTACAACTAAAAGAAGCGAGTCGCCATTTCCATAAGTGAGTACCCCAAGGGCGGCAACAGCGGCAACGAGTAGCGGCACCGAGGGAAAGAACGCACGCAAATAAAACATCTCCGAAGAGAAGCACTCAACGCACGCAACTAAAACATCTCCGAAGAAGAACCTTTAACGTACGCAACTAGAACGCACGTAATTTAACGCACGCAACAAAAACGTCTCCAGAGAGAAGCACTCAACGCACGCAACTAAAGACTACATCTAAAGAATTCCGTGCGACATATTACGTGCTTGCACATGTATTGGTGCAGCCAAGCATTCATCGTACGCAACGTCTTTGAAGAACTAAACAAGATAATTTGTCTACAAAGAAAATGCAAGCAACTACTCACGAACTCCAGGCAACAGACGGGACCACGTAGTGCACGTAAATCCCCACCCTGGTACGAGGACGAGCTACTTTGCATCACCATTGTTAAAAACTCTGATCCACTTCAACACCTCTATTAGATCACCCCGCACTCTGCGTTTTTCCAGAGAGTTTAAGTTCAGGTGCCTAAGCCTGTCGGAAGGCAAATTTCTGAGTCCATGTATCATTTTGGACATTCTTTTCTGTACTGATTCTAGTGAATTGATGTTCATTTTGTAGGACGGAGACCAAAACAGTATATACAAGGTGTTCAATATTTACATGGGTGGGGTGGTGTGAGAGGTAAATGCAAGGGTAGTGGGTCAGGGGTTGGAGATGGTTAAAGAAAATGGAGAAAAGTGGGAGGTGAGCCAGCTGTTGTTTGCTGACGACACTGCGCTTGTAGCAGGATCAGAGGAGGGATTGAGGAAGTTAGTGACAGAGTTTGATAAAGTGTGTGAAAGAAGGAAGCTGAAGATAAATGTGGGCAAAAGTAAGGTGATGAGATGTAAAAGGGGAGAGAGTGACAGCAGGCTGGAAGTGAGTATTAAGGATGAAAGACTGGAGGAATTGGATAGTTTCAGATACTTGGGTGCGAATGTGACAGGAAAGGGAGGAGTGGGGTGGAGGTAGAATGTAGATTGAGAGAAGCGAGTAAATGCCTTGGTGGATTAAAAAGTGTAATGAGAAATAGACATCTGGGAATGGATGCTAAGAGGAGGTTATATGAAGGAGTGATTGTGCCAACATCAATGTATGGGGCAGAAACATGGAACATGAGAGAGGAAGAGAGAGGGAGTCTGAATGTGTTTGAGATGAAATGTCTGAGAAGTATGATACAGGTTACTATGCTACAGTAGATAGAGTGAGAAATGAGGAGGTGAGGAGGTGAACAGGGGTGGAAAGGGAGCTGGGAGATAGAGTTGATGAAAGAGTATTAGGATGGTTTGGACATATGGAAAGAATGAGTGAAGAAAGATTTGTAAAAGAAGTGTGGAAGGTGGAGGTGGAGGGAGTGAATATGAGTGGGTGTCCTAGGATGAGATGGATGGATGGGGTGAAAGGGGCTTTACAAAAGAGAGGAATGTCTGTAGGGGAAGGACAGGAGAGGACAGAAGATAGGGGTGAATGGAGAAGGGTTGTGTATAGATGAGGCTATGATGCATGAGTGGGAGTGGGTGGGGGATGGGGGGTATGGAAGCATGTATGAGAAAAAACTTGACGCAGTCCGAAGGGATTTCTCCCCCATCTTCTCCTTTTCTGCATGAGGGGACCAAGAAGGGGTCACTGAATTTATGAAGTGGCCTTGCTGTGGATGTGCTGTGTCTTGCGACACTGCTTCTGACCCAGGGCAGTGGACAGGATGCAGGGATGACCCGTCATCCACGAGGTGCCAAGACAGGAGGGAGGGAGGAGGGTTGAGGGAAGTGGAATATATGGTAAATGAAATAGTTGGGAGTGATTTCTATTCCTTTTTCTCTTTGGCTACTCCCCGTGTAAAGGGGAAAAAGCCTTTGGTATATGTATGTATTTTTATTTTATTCTATTCATCCATTTATTTATCTATATTTTTATTTTTTATTTATTTATCTTTTTGCTCCATTAAGCATTGAAATAAATTTTGTGAAGTTTCACTAGCTAAGAAAATGTCTGTAATACAGAATTGTCACTACAAAAAGGATATTTGTAAACCGGGTTACAGAATATCATGACAATATAAAATCGGTAAAAAGGAAGTAAAGAAAGTAGTGAGTTCTGAAAAAGACCTTGGAGTGATTATCACAAAGGACATGGCACCTGAAAAACAGATAGAAAAAACTGCTATGACCAACAAAGGGGGCCTTTACCTACTTGGACAAAGGAATGGTAAAGAAACTAGTAATCACACTGAGAAGGCCAAAACTGGAGTACAGTATGCAGCAACATTATGGACACCCAATGCTAAAAAGAATATAAAGAAAATTGAAAGAATATGAACAGCAATTACGAATATGGCCCCAACAAATTCAAAACTGTCATATGAAGAGATTGTTAAAGTTGGAAATGCCAACTCTGGAACAAAGAAGAAAAATAGGTGACCTACTGACCATCTATAGAATCATGAGAGAAATGGTCATTAATACAGAAACTGACAAGTTGGAAAGGATATGCAACAAAATGCCACATGATAATGTCTACTATCCTACATTTTCTTGCTTATCATTATAAAACAATTTTTATAGATGTAGAATAAACAATTCAAATGCATCAAGGATAAAATCACCATTATATTTTGCACTTCTATTTCATTGATCAAAATTGCACAAAAAGTATATTTTTGCACTTCTATTTCATATATTCATTAAAACCATACAAAAATTAAATGGATATATAGTATGATAACAAGAATAGATCAATTTCTTTTAAACCATTAAAATTGTCTGATTAGAAATGAAGTCTTAAATCAGAGTATGACCAAAATAATATAAAGCCATCATGCAAGTATGAAAAGCGGAACAACTATTATTGTATTTTTCATTTTATTTTTATTTCATTATTATCATTATTATTTTCTTGGTTGGAAAATAATACCTCCTCTGTATGGACACCCATTAATTCCCTAAAAAGGGAAGACAATAATGTGGCCAATAATTGCACAGGATGCAACCTGCCAACCTACATAGAAACGTCGGAGATGGGAGTAAAAGAACTTTCAAAAAAGCCTCCCAAGATCAAATGAGGAATTCTTTGCAGGTACCAGTTTCAACATCTGAAAAAACCAGTCCCGGCTACAGGTTACACAGAATAAGATAATTAGATTCATACCTAAACCTACATCAACGTAGTCATATTGGTATTGAAGAATTTAGCAAGGTAGGAATGTTACCAGTAAAATATCGTGTCCAGCAGCTGAAACTAAACCAGGTTTACAATGTCATTCATAATTCTGCTCCCTCATATGTGAGCTGTAATTTTACATTATCGGCTGAGAACCGAACCCGGAACAGTCAAGAGTCTCTTATTGTACCTAATGCAGGTCCCTTCACCAAAAACAGTTTTCACTTCACAGGTGCTCAACTATGGAACTCACTAGCTGTGTCCATTAAGAAGACAAATAGCAAGGTTACCTTCAAGAAAAAAGTCAAGGGTTACTATATGTCTCAGCTATGGACAGAGAACAGCCTTGATTTTGTGTACTACTAGCTTAGTGAGGGATACCTGATTCCATGAGTAATACCATCCATATCTGTGTTCACTCATAACTGTTTCTGACCTCCCCTCCCCCCCTTTTTTCAGAAGTTTAGTTCAGCATAACAATGATTGATGTTTACAAATTGGTTTCCACCTTTGTTTTGCCAGTCATAATATGGCATATGTCTCAGGTAGGTTCTGAGAACAGTTATGATCTGACCTCTTTCCTCATTCTCCTTGTTGTTTTACTCATTCGAGTACTGGTCCCCTGTACCCTACCTCTGGTGCTTCAGGTTATAATGTACTACTCATAGTAATTGCCCACTCCATCCTGAGATTCAGGTAAAATGTTAGATTTAATTAATACGTAACCCTAGCTGCAGTGTAGGATTCACTATAACTACATGTTGCTACAGATGTAGAATATTGTAGTATATCATTAATGGTCCTACTCTGATATAGTACTCACTCATACATGTTGATACAGATGTAGAAAAATGCAGTATATTATTAATGGTACTACTCCGTTACAGTACTCACTCATACTGTTTTGTTACAGTTTAACATTATTTTGTTGTTCCTTTGCCTAATGCAATGTTCCTTTTGGATGGTGCTCAAATATTTGGACTTAATGTTCCTATGTGTACAAACATTTCAGTAATATTAGCAAAACTATAACAATGTTTATGTGTCATATGTGTACTGACTGGTATTACTCATGAGTGTCTCTGGTCCCCTCAACCCCCTATGTATGTTTGTCCGTGTGACTTAATGTAGAAAAATTACCTGATGAGGACCACAATGGAAATAAGCGTTCATGCTTTTTGTGTTATCCTCGGCAATTTACATTTATTATTTCGAACGATGTGTTCTTGTCATTATTTGCACTTCACATTGATTTATTGCCAAATAAAGTCTATCTATCTATCAATTTGGAACATCAACATTTTAACGTCATCACCTTAATTTATTATAACTCTATATGTACAGTTTCTATTTCTGTATTAGGAAATAAAATAGAAGTGCAAAATATGCAATTGTGTTTTTATACAGGGATTACCTTTGTCTTGTGGCATTTTGTACATAATACCTGACTTAAGAAAATATCACCTTACTGGTTTACAAGAGCTTCACATAATGAACTTGAGGTAAATTAGGTGAAAAAATAATGTATTACATTATCCAAAGTCACACTACACTAAGGATGTAAATCCCAATACCCACAAAACACCCAACAGGCTATTGGATTTGATTTTTTTTTTTACAACAGTTTTCCTGTTTACTTCATTAAATTGGGTCTTTTGTTCCAATCAGAAAACACCTGTTTGTACCAACCCCAACCCCCATACCAGTCATGTCTGGGGACTGCATTGGGAAATAAGTATTTAGAATTAAAGAGGAGTGCAAAGACAGTGATTAATGAGAGAAACAAGGACAACATTGTTCAAATAAACAATAAGACAAGCAGTTTTCTCCAATTCTGACCATACCTAAGATTAGAGAACACAATCACAGTAGGGTTCACTATTCTTTAAAAGATTATTGGGTTCCTTACTCTTTACATTACTATAATCAGGTCTGCTGTTTTTGATATAGATATGTTGGGTTCGCTAATCTTGACATTATCTGAATTAGGGAATACTGTGGGTTGGGTTATGTTATGTTGGGATAGCCATTCTTTAGATGAGGATCATTGGTGTCACTGTTCTTGACATGATCCATATATTTTTTTCCCAACAGTTTTCCTGTTGATTTGACCAAATTGGGTGTTCCATTTCAATTGGAAATCACTTGTTTGTACAAAACCCCCACCCCCATCTGGGGACTGCATTGGGAAATAAGTATTGCAATTTAGAGGAGCATGCAAAGCCAGTGATTAATGAAAGAAATGACAACACTGTTCAAATAAACGATAAATCAAGCACAGTATTCTCCTACTCTGACCATATATAACCTACCCAGTCCCTCTCTCCCTCATGGCAAATAGATTTTTCAATGATATTTGTTCATTTTGTTTCTTGTATTCAATACGAGATAAGTTAATACAAGATCATTTTCATTCTCTTCCATACATATATATCTTTTACAATAATGTAGTTATGATTCTACATAATTTTAGGTATTCACAAATATGTTTGCGAGTCTGCAACCCTTCCCTACATCATCTGCTAGCCCATGTTTAAATACAATAAATTCATAGTAACGTCAGCAACGATTTTCAAAACACTAAGACGAGCATCTTTACAGTTACCAACAATTAGGTAAGGTTACATTATGTTAAATCTCAAGTCTGCAATTCTTACCTGTATCACAACTAGCTTTATCATTCTCAGTATTTTCAACCCCAGATATGAATAGTACCACAAATCAACAGTAACATCAGCGGTGATTAGAAAAGACTAGCATGCATCTTAACATATACCTAATTCTACACCTAAGTCAAAATTCTTATTCAGTACTTGGAATTGTTGTAAAACATCAGCATATACCGTTAACTACTTCCTAGTTCTTAAGGGGCTATTGTTATTTGACAGCCCCCTCTACAATTTTTGAAACGCTGGCTTTCTTTCAACAGAACAAGACCTAATTTGATCTCATTACTAACCTACAGCATTCTAAAGTACCCAACAACTAGACAGCTACAGCCATAATGGACTGCAACTTCCAGGCATCAATCTAATCATGTAGGCACTGTCTGGCAAACGCCTACAATAATCTTTTCCTTACCTGTGTGGTTTCCTTCTTTGCTTACAACTTTCGTGACGCAAATGTCTAAACTATTTCAATTTTTTTTCAAATGTACAAAGGCACTTTTAGAAATGCTTTGACATGGTTTACCCCTACTTACCGAAAATATTTGTTCTGAAGAGTTTATCCAATAAATTAGTACACACACACGCACAACATCAAAGTCCCAGTCGAGCGAGAGTGAATGTGAAGTGCGTGCCTCATATAAGCGAAACCCCGCAAATCCAATTTCGTAAACAAACCCAAGCGATCAAGCGTCGAACGCACAAAGCTTCATGGCCGCTGCCTCCGCCCAATCACATACAGATATTTGCGCTTCGTGTGGCGCGGACGGAGACATTGATCACACCACAGGCTGCAATGGATGCCCTAATTGGATCCACTATCTTTGCAAGGGGCTTCCCCTATATCAAATCATGTCTTCATAAAAACAAACAGAAAATGCACGTGTAAAATGTGTTTTGATAAGATATACGGGGACGACGACGTAGCGATGAACGAAACAAAGGAGGCGGAAGACGCTTTAATTTGGCAGGAAAAAAAGAAAGAAAGAAAAAAAAAACTCCCAAAAACGATCAAACTGACAAGAGATATCAGTGCCTCCCTGAACGCATCGAACCCACTTTCACCAACACATACAAGCGACACACCAAAACAAATAACTCAAACAAAGGAGAATATTAGTGAAGGCCCAAGTAGTACAAGTACACACAGCATACTGGACAACAGTACAATACCAAACAAAGAATCTCAATCAAAGGGAAAGATGAACGAAATTCTAGGCAGTACGCCTACATCTAACCAGGAATCTCAAACAAAGGAGAATGTAAAGGATAATCTAGGTAGTACACCAGAAAACCTGAATTCCAGCCAGACTGATATAGTTAAGTTAACCCCAACACCAATAAGGGATGGGTGCCCCTAAACCGCCCACGGCTAACCCCAACCCGAAGGAGAAGAGGGACACACCTGGTACCTCGATTGCATCTGTCCAGTACTCTGCACCGTCTAACACAGGGCCAGTGAATCCCCAAACAAAGATGAAGCCAAAAGCATGCAGATACTACTTAAGGAATGAATGTAAATATGGTGTAGTGGGTAATGGATGCAAAGAGTCACATCCAAAAATCTGCCAAAAGTTTATGAGGCATGGGCTAGACAAGAGGTCCGGATGCACTTTGGGATGGAAATGTGTTAACTTCCACCCCTTTGTATGCAGACGCTCTCTCCACAAGGGAACATGCCACCAGAGGAACTGCAGATTCCCTCACGTAAAGGAAACCCAGACCCAGAGACCACAAGGAATGGATAATGACCAAAAGGTACAACCTATAACTCATTCCCGACTACAAGCAGCTCCAGGTCCACACAAACCTACCACATCACAACCACCAACTGACCCAAATATACCTAGCACTGGTGCCGACAAAAGCTGGCAAATAAACCAGGTCCAGGATTCAGTAATAGAACGCTAGACCAATATCACCCTAGCCCCAGCAACATGCACAGCAGACCAGAGTGCTTTTTTAGAGCGTCTCATGGAACGAATGCTAGCACTAGAAAAACAGTCACAAATAATAATGACGAGGCTACTAGTCCAAGCGGACGACCACGAACGGAAGCTGATGGGGAGGTGGAGCTGCCACTAAACTGTTTCTTTGTGGGTAACATCAGAGGGCTTTACCCACAAAGCAACCAGTGTAAAGTACCAGTGCTCGAAGAGTTGGCAGCAGAAGAGAGGACTACCTTTATTACCCTCACAGAAACTCACCTTAACGAAGCTATCCTAGATGCAGAAATTAATATTCAGAATTTCACCCTATTCAGAGCTGATAGGGTGGATAGAAGTCATGGAGGGGTAGCATCATACTTAAGGGAGGATTTAGCAGCAAACACCGAAGTTCTTACTGCCTTCTCAAATAAACAACAGAGTTGCCAGCTGTACATGTAAAGAAGCTCGACCTAATCATTGCAACCTTGTATCGACCATCAAACACCACAGAGGAAATGTTCAAAGAAAAATTACAACCACTCCTTCATCACCTGCCATCCCCCTACACTGAAGTCATACTTGCAGGCGATTTTAACTTACCAATAATAACCTGGCCCTCTAGGAATATACGAGGAGGAACGACAAATGAACAGAGGCAAGCAATGGAAATGATCAGCCTAGCCGATATAGCCTATCTCAAGCAATTCATTGAAGTTCCAACAAGAGGCAACAACATACTTGATCTACTATTCAGTAACAACTATGATCTAGTACATGCATATCAAGTTACCAAGACAACAATGTCTGACCACGGTCTTATCAAAGTTATGACAACGCATTTTACTAAACAACAAATAGCTCAACAAAAGGCACACTTCCCTTGTTCCTCTCTCCAAGACCTGAATTTCTTCAGCAAAGATATAGATTGGGACGAGATTAGAAAAGAACTAGGCCGGACCGACTGGGTAACTCTTTTCCAAGACAAAGACGCTGATGGAGCCCTGGACATCCTACAGAGAAGATGCCTCCTAAACCAACAAATACTAAAAAACGAAGAAAAATTATTCCAAGAGACAGGAAAAACTTGATGAAGAAGAGAACAAGGCTAAAAGTCAAACTCCAAAAGACCACCCACCTACCAACCACTACTAATATTCAAAGAGAACTCGAGGAAATCGAGGGAAAACACATTCAGTCCTACAAAGACCAGAGGGCTCAAGGGGAACTACGAGCAATCTCTAATATTCAAATGAATAGCAAAGTCTTTTACTCATATGCTAACAAGAAACTAGAGAGTACACCAACCATAGGACCACATATAAATCCAGCTGGGGAAATCGAGAGCGACCCATTCAAAATAGCAGAGTTGCTCAAACAGCAATACAAGAGTGTGTTTAGCCAACCGAAAGACCATATGAAGGTAATCGATCCACACACCTTCTTCAGCGAACCCCAGGAGACGCCACACCAATTATCTTCAGTAGAGATCTCTATACAAGAAATAATAGCGGCCATCAACAAGATCGCATCAAATGCAGCAGCAGAACGAGATGGCTTTCATGCCCAATTGCTAAAGAAATGTAAACTTCAGCTAGCTCTACCCCTGAAACTGCTATGGACTATGTCTCTACAAGCAGGGCATGTGCCACAAGCCCTCAAATATGGCACAATCACCCTAATACACAAAGGGGGTAGCAAGGGCATTACCAGAAACTACAGACTAGTGGTACTAACATCCCATTTGATAAAAACAATGGAAAGGGTAGTGCGGAAAGCAATCGTTAACTACCTGGAAACCATAGAAGCATTTAACAATGGCCAGCATGGATTCAGACAAGGACGCTCATGCCTCTCGCAACTACCCGCTCACTATGACAGAATACTGGACGACACCAAAGATGGGGACAACGTCGATGTCATATACCTCGACTTTGCAAAAGCGTTCCATAAGGTGGATCATGGGATTCTCTTACACAAAATACGAGCGCTTGGAATATGTGGAGTCCTAGGTAAATGGCTGCACAGCTTCTTATCTGATAGGAAACAGCGAGTCAACGTCCAAGGAAATCCTTCACAGGCAAGCAGTGTTATTAGCGGTGTCCACCAAGGTATTGTACTGGGTCCCTTACTGTTCCTCATCATGATAGGGGACATAGACAGAGACCTTCAACGCTCTACAGCTACATCCTTCGCCGATGACACGCGAATGGAAATGAAGATCCGCACACAACAAGATGCCGATGACCTACAGCAAGACCTTAATGAAATCCTGAGGTAGACAGAGGAGAACAACATGGCACTGAACGGAGACAAGTTTGAGCTTTTACGCTATGGCCACCATCTAGATCTCAAGAACTCGACAAAGTATTAGTGTGACCAACAAGAAATCATTGCTAAGGACATAGTGAAAGATCTGGGAGAGAGTATGGACAGTGATGCCTCCTTCTACCATCACATCAATCAAGCAACATTAAAAGCAAGGCATCTATCAGGGTGGATCCTACGTACCTTCCAGACAAGAAGTCTAAGGTGTATGCTAACCCTGTGGGAATCATTAGTTCTACCACAACTAGAATACTGCTGCCAACTTTGGTGTCCCTAGAAAATATCAGAAATTATTGAGATTGAAGGGCCCCAAAGGACTTTCACTAGCAAAATACATGGGCTCCAGGAACTGAATTACTGGGAAGAGGCTGAAGGAGATGCAGCTGTTTTATCTCCAACGGCGCAGGGAACGCTATATTATCATCTACATCTGGAAGGTGCTAGAAAAGAGGGTGCCCAACACTTGTATTCGAGAAACAGTCCACCAAAGAAGAGGGAGGTTGTGCTATGTGAGGACTGCTCCTGGATCAACACTGAGCATCAAGTCCAGAATACACAACAGCTTCTCGTTCAGTGGGCCAAGATTGTTCAACTGCATCCCGCCGCAACTGAGAAACATAACAGGGGTGTCTCCAGACACCTTCAAAAAACATCTGGATATATGGTTGGCCAAAATACCAGACAGAGCAGCCGCCAACACCAGGATACACCAGCCCCAACGCCAACCGACTGATCGATTGGACCATTGATGTGAGGGAGTTGCCTGGTCACAGTGGGACCCCAGTCTAGCTGCGTCGATCACCGACAGAAGTCATCTAAGTGTAAGTGTATCATAAGCTCTATCAAGGGGTAACTAATCTGTTTTGGTTTCATAATCCAGAAATCCACTCCTTACGATCTGACCGTTCACAAGCTGTGGTTTACTTAAAAGTCCTGTTCTATGTAGGAAGTAGTGGTGAGTGATAGCAGTACTGGTGTTTTTTTTTTTTTTTTTTTTTTTTCATCCAGGATTGGATATGTGTGAAATAGAAGTCTTGCTCACAGGCATACTAAAGCTGTTTAAGAACATCGGTTATGATGTAAAGACATGTGGGGTTTGATTGCTAATGTAGGATTTGTTGGATATTGTTCCTAGCCTATATCAATATACTTAACACTGCTGATTGAAGAACTGGATAACAATCTATTACGTAGAGATGTGTATGCACCTTAACTTGCACTGGAAAAACGAAGAGGGCGACGTGATCTAATATATATTCAAACGGGCCAAGGTTATCGTTTAGACAGCAGGGCAGTACTCATAGTAATGGCCTCTTGCAGTCTCCTCCGGTCTTCGTGGGCCGCATCGTCGACTGGTTTTCCTCCTCTCAGGGCGATAGTGTTGTTGCACTCTGACCGAGGTAGTGAAGGAGGAGTTGGTCATACCGCAGTACTCGCAGTCTCTTTCCTGCCGTCCGTCCTACTACTTCCCCACAGCACTTGTACCCAAACCCGAGGGAACGGGGACTGACCGCTCTACCATGTGATTTACAAAGTTCTATCCTAGTTACAACAGTGAAGCCAATAAAGGCTTTTGTCTAACTCGACTATTCTTCGTGGGTGGGGTCGGGAGCTGCGTGAAAAGATATGGCAGTCGCCTTCACTACTGAGTAACTGTTATCAAACTGCAACCCCTTTTTGTATATAATTATAAATCACCGAAATAATTATACTTTTATATATTGATATAGGACTCCATAATAATGGGCATTTCAATTTCATTAATATTTTTCTTTTCATATATTGATTTCTGATTTTGAATTGTGATATCCATAAGTCACATTATCCTTGGCGCACATTGATAATGATCATGAAATTAACAAAATGTTGGAAGCTGTCCTCTTGTATGTGATAAAGTGACAATGGCGGAAAATGTGGGAAACTGTCCCTATACCTACATGAGGATGCCGGCATCTGCGTCATGGTTATATCTATTTTGCAGTTGTGGCCGAGTGACTCCAAAATTCTGTGAATCGGCCTGCTGATCATATTTTCTGTGGTTATAACAGTCATAGTGGAAGAGAACGAGTAATGCTGCTGCATAACACGAGTATGGCGATGCATCATCGTGCATCAGGCAGCTGATGCTTCCCGCGATCATCTGACTCGTACCAAAGAGATTAATGGAAAAATACCACAACAGTTCAAAATTTTAAAATATTTTAATGACTCTTTTTATATCACACATACAACATAAGGACATAAGAATAAAGGAGACTGCAGGAGACCATAAGGCCTACATTAGGCAGCTCCGTACAAACCATCAATTTTTTTTTTATTACAAAGGATTACAAAGGCGGAGCATGCCGACAGGAGACCTTTTGGTCCATATCTAGGTCGGATGCGAAAAAAAAAATCATAAGAAACTACAATAATGTATGCAACAAAATACATAAATAAATGCATAGGTATAGTTGAATAACAAACAGGTAAACAGTAAATAATAAATTGACACATAACTAATAAATGAAAATCAAACAGACAAATGATAACAAAACAAAAACAAATATAAAATAAATTGTAATCATTACAGCATCTTGCTTAGGTGTTTATCTAAATGAGTCTTAAAGCTTCGAACTGAACCACATTGCACTACCTGTGCAGGAAGTTTATTCCATTCATTAACTACACGGTTGGCAAAGTTGTTTCTACCTACTTCCAAATTGAATCTATTTCCGGATAGTTTGAGACCATTGTTTCTTGTCTGATTCTCATTCAATGTGAACATTTTGATGTTGTCAATTCCCTTTAGATCAAGTCACCTCTGAGTCTACGCTTTTTTAGGGAAAACAGATTCATATGTTTTAGTCGATTTTCGTACGATTTATTTTTGATATTTGGAGTCAGTTTTGTGGCTCGCCGTTGTACTTTTTCCAGTCTCTCAATGTCTTTAATGAGATTCGGTGACCATACAGAAACAGCATATTCCAAATGTGGACGAACTAACGATTTATATAGCTTGTTAATGAGTGGAGTGTGGAGTGGAAGGTTTCCTCAAGGATAATGTGGATGAAGGTGAAACTGGGAAAGGAGATGTGGGTCTTTGTAAGTGCATATGGGCCGGGCAGTGAGAAGAGCATGGAAGAAAGGGAGGCCTTTTGGATAGATTTAAATGAGTGCATAGAGGGTTTAGGAAGAAATGTCAATGTAATAGTACTGGGAGACCTTAATGCTAGAGTGGGAAATGGTCCAATCGATGGAGTGGTTGGGAAGTGTGGAGTTCCAGGAAAGAATCGTAGTGGAGAGTTGATGGTGGAAATGTGTCTAGAAAGAGAGTTGATGATAGCAAATACAGTGTTTCGGAAGAAAGTCAAGCATAAGTACACATGGGAGAGGGTGGTGGAGGGAAGGGTGGTAGATAGAGCGCTAATGGATTATGTAGTGGTAAATAGGATTATGATAGGAAGAGTTAAGGATGTACATGTGCTAAGGGGAGAGGGTGGGGGAATATCAGATCATTTTTTGGTGGAAGGTAAGTTGAGAGTGGAGGATAGATGGAGAAGGAGGAAAGGGACAAAAGGTAGGGAGGTTCTTAGAGTGAACTCCTTGAATGAAAAGGAAAAGGAGAAGGAGTACGAAAAGAAGCTGAAGGAGTGGGAGGGAGTAAAGGATAGAGCAGAGATGGGTGTGGAGGAGGAATGGGGATGGTTCAAGGAGGGAGTCTTAAAGTGTGCAAGGATGGTGTGTGGAACAAGAAGGACAGGGGGAAATAGAAGAAAGGGTAGTGAATGGTGGGATGAGGAAACAAAGAAGGTTGTAGAAGAGAAGAAGCGAGCATTCACAGATTGGTTACAAAAGAGGACAGGGGAGTCATATGAGACGTACAAAGAAAAGAAAAGAGAAGTAAAGCAAAAGGTAAAGGAGGCAAAGAGGAGAGCAGATGTGAAATGGGGTAGGAGTATGACAGAAAATTTTGAAAGTAATAAAAAGATGTTTTGGAAAGAAATTAAGAGAGGAAGAGGAGGCGAATCAAGTAGGGAAGAAAAGGTAAAAGGTACAGATGGAGAGTTGATAATGGAAGAGATGGCAGTGAGGGGAAGATGGGCAGAATATTTTAGGGAGTTGCTGAATGTGAAGGAGGATAGGGAAGGAAAGATAGCTGCAGTGGGAAATACGAAAAAAATGAAAGTGATGAGTGAGGAGAATGAAGGAGAAATAAGGAAGGATGAGGTGAAGGCAGTTGCAAAGATGATGAAAGCAGGTAAGGCACCTGGTCTGGATGGATGTCATGCAGAATGTCTGAAAAAGGGAGGTTCAGTGATGGTGGACTGGTTGGTGAGATTATTTAATGTTTGCTGCAGAGAGGGTAGAGTACCGGAGGACTGGAGTAGTGCCTGTATAGTTCCTCTTTACAAGGGAAAAGGGGACAAGTGTGAATGTAGTAATTTCAGAGGGATTAGCCTGTTGAGTGTAGTAGGGAAGGCTTATGGGAGAATCTTAATTGAGAGGATTAGGAGAGGAACAGAAGGAGTAATTGGTGAGGAACAGTGTGGATTTAGGACGGGTAGAGGTTGTGTAGATCAGATCTTTGTGGTAAGACAGATATGTGAGAAAGCTATAGGAAAGGGGAAGGATGTTTTTTGGGCTTTTATGGATCTGGAAAAGGCTTATGATAGGGTAGACAGAAAGGCACTGTGGGAGGTTATGCAGATTTATGGGATAGGAGGAAAGCTTTTGGGAGCTGTCAAGAGTTTTTATGTGAGTAGTAGAGCATGTGTTAGGATTGGAAATGGAGAGAGTGAGTGGTTTGAAGTAAAGGTGGGACTTCGTCAAGGATGCGTTATGTCGCCCTGGCTGTTCAACTTATACATGGATGGGGTGGTGCGAGAGGTGAATGCTAGGGTAGTGAGTCAGGGATTGGAGATGGTTAAAGAAAATGGAGAAAAGTGGGAGGTGAGCCAGCTGTTGTTTGCGGACGACACTGCGCTTGTGGCAGGGTCAGAGGAAGGATTGAGGAAGCTGGTGGCAGAGTTTGGGAGAGTATGTGATAGACGAAAGCTAAAGATAAATGTGGGTAAAAGTAAGGTGATGAGATGTACAAGGGGTGAAAGTGGCAGTAGACTGGAAGTGAACATTAAGGGAGAGCGACTGGAGGAATTGGATAGTTTTAGATACTTGGGTGCAAGTGTAGCAGGAAAAGGTGGAGTGAAGGTGGAGGTAGAATGTAGATTGAGAGAAGCGAGTAAATGCCTTGGTGGTTTAAAGAGTGTAATGAGAAATAGACATTTGGGAATGGATGCTAAGAGGAGACTGTATGAAGGAGTGATTGTGCCAACAGCACTGTATGGGGCAGAAACGTGGAACATAAGAGAAGAAGAGAGAAGGAGTTTGAATGTGTTTGAGATGAGGTGTCTGAGAAGTATGGTGGGGGTTACTAGGCTAGATAGAGTGAGAAATGAGGAGGTGAGGAGGAGAACAGGGGTGAAAAAGGATTTGGGAGAGAGGGTTGATGAAAGAATATTAGGATGGTTTGGACACATGGAAAGAATGAGTGAAGAAAGACTAGTAAAAGAGGTATGGAAGGCAGATGTGGAGGGAGTGAACATGAGGGGACGTCCTAGGATGAGGTGGATGGATGGGGTGAAGGGGGCTTTGGGGAAGAGGGGAATGTCTGTTGAGGAAGGAAGGGAGAGGACGGAAGACAGAGGTGAGTGGAGAATGGTTGTATATGGATGATGTTGTGACTGCATGAGGAGGAATGGGTAGTATGTGTGAGTAAATTTTGACGCAGCCCGAAGGGATTTCTCCCCGTCCTCCCTTTATATGCAAAGGGGGACGGAGAGGGGGGGTCGCCGATTAAATGAAGCGGCCTTGCTGTGGATGTACTGTGTCTTGCGACACTGCTTCTGACCCAGGGCGGTGGGCAGGGTTCAGGGATGACCCGTCATCCAGGAGGTGCTCAGATGAGAGGAAGGGTGGGAGGGGTGTGGAGTGTATTTAGGGATGAAATGGGTGGGAGTGTTTTTATGCCTTTCCCTTTGTGGCTACCTCCCTTGGAAGGGGGAAAAAGCCTTGGTATATGTATGTATGTATGTTAATGAGTGATGGACTTTTGAAATCAAAAGATCGCGCAATCAGTCCTAGAATCTTATTTGCTTTCTCAGAGGCTGAAATACACTGCTTGGATGATTTGAGGTCGTTACTGATAATTACGCCGAGATCTTTTTCACTATCCACTTTTGTTAACGAATTTCCAAATAACTTGTAATCGTACTTACTGTTGTTTTTACCTATGTGCATTACCTTGCATTTACTTGTTAAATTTCATTAGCCACTTTTCAGACCATTGCTGTAATTTATCTAAATCTTCTTGAATATCTACTTGGTTTGAGTGATCATTTGCCATTCCGCACAGTTTTGTATCATCAGCAGATTGGAAACAGATTTTAGTCCATGGTCTATATCATTTATATATACTATGAATAGAAGTGGCCCAAGAACGGAAATCTGAGGAACTCCACTTGCAACACTTTTCCATCCAGAAGTTTTTCCATTTAAAACAACTCTCTGTTTTCGACCATTCAACCAATTACTAGTCCAACTTAATAGGCTACCACTTATTCCATGCAAAGCTAATTTAATAAGTAGTCTTTCGTGTGGGACGGTATCAAAAGCTTTTGCAAAGTCTAGATATACTAAATCTATATTGTTTCTTTTGTCATAATTCGAGATAACTGTGTTGTAGAATTCGAGTAAGTCACGCAAGAACGTTTCCGTCTGAAACCATGCTGGCTATCATTTATCAAACGGTTACTTTCTAAATGATGTTCGATAGCATCTCTGATGATAGTATCCATTATTTTTCCTACGATTGAAGTCGAACTTATAGGCCTATAGTTATTTGGTTTCTTTTTGTCACCTTTTTTAAATATGAGAGTAACGTTAGCTAGCTTCCATTCTCTTGGGACATCTCCGGATATGATGGATTTCTTGAAAATAATTTATAATGGAACAACAATCTCATTTTTCATTTCCTTTAAGATTCTTGGATGCCAACCGTCAGGCCCTGGTGTTTTATTAACTTTGAGTTTGTCTATACACCTTTTAATTTTTTCTTTTGTTATATTTACCGTAGTAAGTTTACCCCAGACTTTTCACAGGTTTCAGTTTGGAATTCACCTTGAGGTGTTTCGTTTACGAATACCGAGCTAAAATAATTGTTTAAGATATTACACATTCCTTCATTTGAATATTCAAGTTGACCGTCAGCAGATAATAGTGGACCAATGTGATTCCTAACAACCTTTTTATCTCTAATGTAACTATAGAATTCTTTGGGGTTCTCTGGATTTATCAGCGATGTTCATTTCGTATTGTCGTTTTCTTTTTCTTATTGTCTTTTTTAAATCTCTGTATTGATACATAACTTTCAGTCATTAGATGCACCCGAGCACTTATATTTCTTATAAGCCTGTCTCATTTTACCAATACTTTTTTCAGTTTCTTTGTCGAGCCACTTTGGGCGAGCCTGATTTGGGTGACTTCTGTCCTTAAAAGGAATGTAAGTTTGAATCATCTTAGTGAGCGTATTTTGAAATATTTCCCACATCTGATCTACAGGTCTTTCGTTTAATTTTGCCTCCCAATCTGTAAGCTGAAGCTCCTGACGTAGTCCCATGAACTGAGCTTTACTGAAATCGGGTATTTTAGAAACACAAGTATCTATTCTAAAATTGTTTAGGAGTTTGAATCTAACTAGGTTGTGATCGCTATTTGCAACAGATTCACCGACTTCTACATCAGTTACCATGCTTTCGCGGCTAGTGATCAAAAGATCGAGTAAGTTTCCATATCTTGTGGGCTCTTTTACATGCTGAATTAAGTAATTGTCACCAAGAAAATCAATCAAGCGACTACCTATATGGCCATGTTCAAGGGTCATCCAATCAATGTCAGTAAAATTGAAATCACCCATTATCAATAAATCCCGGTTGCAGAAACTAGACAGTTCTTGAAATAACAGTTTGTCGTCTGCTAATGATAATGTCTTTGGCCTATATATTACACCTATATTCATTTTTTGTCCATTTGTTTGGGTTAACTCAACCCACAAACTATCATATGCATCCTGTTTCACTTTCTCTAAAACATAAGCATGAACATTGTTTTTAACGTACAATAGAACACCCCCACCTTTCTTGTGGTTTCTATCCTGATGAGTGTTTAAATCCCGCAATATTAAATTCAGCTTCGAACTCTGTACCATTTAACCATGTCTCAGTTATTCCTATCATATCGAGATTTTCGCTTTTGACATACGCCTGTATTTCTTGAAATGTTTCTAATACTACGAGCATTAAAGTACATGGTTTTAAGAAACTCGTGATTATTTCTTTTTGACACATTTTGAATTTCAATATCATGTCTTACATTATCATTTTGTTTTTCATTTATACCTTGCTCTATATTATTATTTGGTCCTTCATTGACGTTCAATGCCTCATTAACATTTCCCCCATCACGGACATCTGGTCGATCACGGTCATCCGATCTCTTTTGTACATTTTGTCCCCCTTCATCACCGTGATTCACGCCGGCCTCCCGTCGTTCAGTGACATTATGTCCGGCATCCCTTTCTAAAATTATATTTTGTCCTCCAGTGACATTATATCCTACCGTGATATTTTTTCCTCCACTATAATTACATCCCATCGTGATATTTTGTCTTCCACTGTCATTACATCCTATCATGATATTTTGGCCTTCATTGACATTCTGTCCGGTATCCCTTCCTAAAATTATATCTTGTCCTTCACTGACATTATATGATGATGATAATGATAATAATGATAATTATAATGGTGATAATGATAATGATGATGATAATAACGATGATGATAATGATAATGATGGTGATAGTGATAATTATAATGATGGTGATAATGATAATGACGGTGTTAATGATAATGGTTATAATGATAGTGATAATGATAGTGGTGATAATGATAACGATGGTGATAACGATAATGATGGTGATAATGATAATGGTGATAATAATGATGATAATGATAATACATACATATACCAAGGCTTTTTCCCCCTTACAAGGGAGGTAGCCAAAAAGGAAAAGGCATAACATCATTCCCACCCATTCCATCCCTGAATACACTCCACACACCCCACCCTCCCTCTCATCTTAGCACCTCCTGGATGACGGGTCATTCCTGCACCTTGTCCACTGCCCTGGGTCAGAAGCAGTGTCGCAAGTCACAGCACATCCACAGCAAGGCCGCTTCATTAAATCGGCGACCCCCAATTGCATAAAAGGAGACGGGGAGAAATCCCTTCGGGCTGCGTCAAATTTTGCTCACACATACTACCTCACCCCCCATCCATTTCACCTCATGCATCACATCATCATCCATATACAACCATTCTCCATTCACCCCTGTCTTCTGTCCTCTCCCGTCCTTCCTCAACAGACATTCCCCTCTTCCCCAAAGCCCCCTTCATCCCATCCATCCACCTCATCCTAGGACGTCCCCTCATGTTCACTCCCTCCACATCTGCCTTCCATACCTCTTTTACTAGTCTTTCTTCACTCATTCTTTCCATGTGTCCAAACCATCCTAATACTTTCATCAACTCTATCAAATTACAGCACTGCAAAAATACCTTGTAATCCATTATACTTCATTGTTGTTGTACTGTATCTACATGTGCGACATATTAGTTATAGGAAAAAAAAATTACTGATTCGGATCAACGGTCGCAAATTCCCCCATATCAGGAGGTTAGGATGATGCCCCTTACAGAGGTCATTGTAGCATGTCATTTAATCAACCATGCACTTGGTCCAACTCACTGGTGGGAGGGTTCAAACTGCCATCACAACAACCAACCAACCTCTGCCACAAGTAGTGGTGCCTAATACACTTGGCCAGCATGCATCTTGCAAGAAATACTTTTGGATATACTGAACTTTCAGATACAAAGGCGAATCATCCCTATCCTCAAGTGGTTTGAAATATCATGGGCTTGCCATACATACAATGAGCAGGATGCTGCCTGGCTGGCTGAGCAGGTTAATTAGGGTCTTGCTACACGAGGCACCGATCGCCGGGACGGGACGGTGCTTCGAGCCCTGCCACCAGCGAGTAGGACAAAGTACATACATACATACATATACCAAAGGCTTTTTCCCCCTTACACGGGGAGGTAGCCAAAAAGAAAAAGGCATAGAAACCACTCCCACCCATTCCATCTCCTACACACTCCACTCCCCTCCTCCCTCCCTCACATCTTGGCACCTCCTGGATGACGGGTCATCCCTGCATCCTGTCCACTGCCCTGGGTCAGAAACAGTGTCGCAAGACACAGCAAGGCCGCTTCATTAATTCGGCGACTCCCCCCCCCTCTCTCTCTCTGTCCCCTCATGCAGAAAAGGAGAAGACGGGGAGAAATCCCTTCGGGCTGTGTCAATTTATTTCTCATACATACTCCCTCACCCCCTCATGCATCACAGCACACCGAGTACATGGTCCATTAAATTCTACACTACCAAGCCCTAGCCTCCTGATACAAGGGTTTTGTGACGACGTTAAACCAAATCAAAATCAAATCAACAATGAGCAAACTTGTGACCCGTGCTGGAATTAATGCACTACATTTTATACAATTACCATGAAAACACGATGAGCTAAAGTCCTGAGCACGATCAGTACCAAGACAGACACAGTATGAAGTTGCTTGAATGATTTACTTTCGGCGGACCAGCACCTATGTATGCTGTGCATCGTAAGTCGTAACCAAAACTAGCTGTCTGCGTAACAAGCACACCACCTTGTGCCTTTTCAACGGGAAAATGGCTCGAATTCACGAGTGCTGCCGTTAGTCGTCAATCTAGTTTTCAGACAAGAAACAATGGTCTCAAACTGTCCGGAAATAGATTCAATTTGGAAGTAGGTAGAAACAACTTTGCCAACCGTGTAGTTAATGAATGGAATAAACTTCCTGCACAGGTAGTGCAATGTAGTTCAGTTCGAAGCTTTAAGAATCATTTAGATAAATACCTAAGATGCTGTAGTGATTATAATTTATCTTATATTATTTGTTTTTGTTTTGTTATCATTTGTCTGTCTGATTTTCATTTATTATTAGTTATGGTGCTCAGATGAGAGGGAGGGTGGGAGGGGTGTGAAGTGTATTTAGGGATGAAATGGGTGGGAGTGTTTTTATGCCTTTCCCTTTTTGGCTACCTCCCTTGGAAGGGGGAAAAAGCCTTGGTATATGTATGTATGTATTAGTTATATGTCAATTTATTATTATTTACTATTTACCTGTTTGTTTATTATTTTAACTATACCTATGCATTTATTTATGTATTTTATTTGTTATTTACATTATAGTTTTTATTTATTATTTTATTATTAATGTTTTTTTTTTTTTTGCATCCGACCTAGATATGGATCAAAAGGTCTCCTGTCGGCATGCTCCGCCTTTGTAATTCTTTGTAATGATGTGCTCCACAACAAGTAGCACTGCGAGACCACATTACGTTTAAACCCATCGCTAACGTATTTTACACAGAATTTATGACGTCAAGGTTCAGAGGTGGTTCAAAGCTGGCTGGCCCACGACGACCCGTCAAAACCCTTTTCATGCCTGCCGAAGGCCAACCTTAAAGAAGAAAGAGACGAAGAAAGAAGAATCTGGAGAAAAATCTGGAACAAATATCTTCTAAATACCGTATGGCAAGACAGGGGTTAATTATTTCAACATGGCTTTCCCACACTGATAACAAAACAAGTGGTTTCCACTTTATTTGGTTAAGTGGATTCAGCTGCCTTATCTTATTGTCGAGGAGCATGTTTTCGGCAAACTGTGCAAGGACCTGCAAGGTACTTGGGAGCATACGAGGCACGATTGCTCAACATAGACATGCTGTATGTAATCTGCCACAAGTCTAGTAAAAACTGCAGGAACAAAAATGAAAGTGATCCTTGTCTGTTGTTGTTCGCTTGAATTTAATCACCTGTGGCGTCATCCTTTTTCGTATGTGTGCCGACTCGCTTCACTTGCGTGGTTCGGCTTCTTTGAGTCTTAATTCAGATTCTAAATCGTCCTCTTGTTAGGAGAGGATGAGTTGGATGTCGGACGGATCCTCATCTGGGCGAGTGGGTTACACCGTCACTACTCCCAGCAGAGGTCGAAGTGACGGAGGTTTGAACCCTGTCGCCACTGGCGAGTTGGACCAAGGGTCTGGTTCATTATATTCCATTGTCGTCTGACTCATCCTCTCGTTACTTGTTGGTCTATGTCCTACTCTTGTCTGCTTTGCATTTACTGGGAAGACATCAAATCCTCACGACACATTAGCTACGCCTAAAGCAAAATAGCACTATCTCTCACGCATTCTCATGCAATTCCTGAACATTACCCTTACCTGTTGCACTGGATAATCAACTTATCCAACTTCCTGATTGTATATATACACACACACATACATGGTGCCAATATATACATAAACTCTTGTAATATACAGTCAGACATTTGTGACCGTAACTCAATTTACGAGGGTATAAATTTGTGTCATACACACTGATCCAAACACGAATTTACCAAGCAATCCAACGTTCAGTTGAAAGTTCCAAGAGTAAGGAATGCACATGTTGTTAGCATATGCTGAGAGATGGATGTCACAAGATTATTGTGCTGACGACTCTACAGTCACGACAGCAATCTAACGCTGCTGCTGCTGCTGCTCCTGGGCTTACTTTGGTTCACGTGCAGATGTTGGTTGCGCAAACCTCGGGAGTGACTGCGGTTGCCGCAGAAGGGGAGGAGGAGGAGGAGGATACGGTGCTGGGCGAACGACACTGAAGCCAGCCTGCTTTCAGGTTCTGAAGCTTCTCTTTGGTTGACCTGCCAGGACCCCTTCTCTCTTGCAAGAAGACACTGCGACGGGAGTTCCAGTTCCCGGTGACGCGTCCGGGGGCGTGACAACACTCGTGGGAGAACTTGTGTCCGGAGTCATGTTTGTATCCGTGCAGGATGGATGTGGTCGTCTCTGGGGACACAGCTGCGGCCGATACCACAGATATGAGAGTCGGTGTTGCTGCTGCTGCAGGGGGTGGGGACGGGGTAGCGGGAAGCGGACTTGCGGTGGTACCCGATGTAGGGTGGTCTGTCACTGTGATGGGCAATGAGAGGAAGTGTGCCTGTGGTGGATGGTGCGTCTGTGCTGGACATGATGGTCACCTTCTCGGTAAGTGTAGACGTGGTCGTCGTAGGCGATGCTGATGTGACTGTGGTGGTTGGCGTGGGTAGCGTGGCGGGGGTGGTCGGGAGGTGCGTGATGACTGTGGCACAAGGAGGAGCGGGAGCAGGAGCTGAGGCGGCGGCTTTGGCAGCACGGTTGTGGTGAATGAGATGACTCTTGACGAGGTGCCCTGCCGCCAGCGCTGCCATCAGAGACAGTTCTCCGGCCAAAAGTGTAGCAGCAACTATCTTGGCAAATTGTACAGCATTTTCTCCAGGACTCCTGATTTGCACCTGAAATAAAAAAAAGAGGATCATTTTGGAGTATCAAAGAGAATAAATCTGCTTTTGTCAAAGGGAAGTTATGCGATTATATACAAATAACAAAAGTCCTTTATCCATTATAAAGAAGTAGCTGAGTCAAGACTAAAATCCATTAATATAATTACATCAAAACCCATTTAATGCCCTGCCCCTCCCATCTCAGCACCTTATCCTTGTTCCTTGCCATGCTGCAGGGGAGGGAGGGAGGGCAAACTATGGCCTGTGGGTCCCATGCATGCATGCATGCATGCCTGCGTGCCAAAGGTTCTTATGCGGCCCATCAAGAAATTTTTGCCCCCCCCCCTTTTTTTTTTAAATTGCATTACTTTGTTTTTCCAAGTATTAAGGAAGAGAGGCTGGAGGGGGTGGATAGCTTTAGACACTTGGGGGGGGGATATGGTAGGAAAGGGAGGAGTGGAGGTGGAGTGTAGATTAAGGGAAGCAAGGAAATGCTTTGGGGGATTAAAAAGTGTAACAAGAAATAGACATCTGGCAATGGATGCCAAGAGGAGATTGTAGTGTGAAAAAGTGATTGTGCCGACAGTACTGTAAGGGGCAGAAAGATGGAACATAAGAGAGGACTTTAAATGTGTTTGAGATGAAATGCCTGAGGAGTATGGTAGGGGTTACTAGGCTGGATAGAGTGAGAAACAAGGAGGTGAGGAGGAGAGCAAGGTGGAGAAGGAGTTGGGAGATGAAAGGGTTGAGGAAAGAGTATCATCGAGATGGTTTGGACACAAGGAAAGAACGAGTGAAGAAAGATTAGTAAAAGAAGTGTGGAAGGTAGAGGTGGATGGAGTGAACATAAGGGGGCGACCTAGGATGAGATGGATGGATGGGGTGAAAGGGGCTTTGGGGAAGAGGGGAATGTCTGTTGAGGAAGGAAGGAAGGAAGGGAGAAGACAGAAGATAGGGGTGAGTGGAGAATGGTTGTGTATGGATGATGCTGTGATGAATGAAAGGGAGTGGGTGGGGGATTGGGAGTACGTACGTGTGAATGACATTTTGATGCAGCCCGAAGGGATTTCTCCATGTCTTCTCTTTTTCTGCATGACGGGATGGAGAGGGAGGGAGGGAGGGAGGGAGGGAGGGTCAACAAATAAATGAAGTGGCTTTGTTGTGGATGTGCTGTGTCTTGCTGCACTGCTTCCGACCCAGGGTAGTGGGCGAGATGCAGGGATGACCCGTCATCCAGGAGGAGCCAAGAAAAGAGAGAGGGAGGGAGGAGGGGTGGTGATTGGAAGTGGAGTGGATGTGGGGATGAAATGGGCGGGAGTGGATTTATGACTTTGACTTTGGATACATCCCTCATAAGGGGGAAATAGCCCTTGGTATTATACATGTGTATGTTGTTTTTCAAATAAATGTGTTTCACATCAAGTTTCTATTGTAAAGTATTAATTGGGGATGCAGCAAGAAGCTGGGCTTCCACAGCAGCAGCAGCAGCAGGGCCCAACAGCCAGAGGTGACTTACTTGGAGTGCAGCATAATTACGTCACGACCCTTTCCATTCCTCATAAACTTGCTTTCAGTTATGCTGTTATGATTTTTAACGTTTACCAAGCCTTGCTCTGGATGTGTTGTGTCTTGCGACACTGCTTCTGACCCAGGGAGGGCAGTGGACAACTCGTCATCCAGGAGGTGCCAAGATAAGAGGGGGAGAGGAGGGTGGAGGGGAGTGGAATATATAGGGGATGGAATGGAGGGGAGTGGAATATATAGGGGATGGAATGGGTGGGAGTGGTTTTTATGCCTTTTTCTTTTTGGCTACCCCCCGTGTAAGGGGGAGAAAGCCTTTGGTATATGTATGTATGTATATTTTTCCTGTTAATTACAATCACTTACCATGAAATATACAAAAACATGAATATCAAATGAATATGTTGAATGCAGGATTGAAAGTTTGGATCAGACCTGCAAAGTCTACATTTCCCGCCCAAACTGTTCTCGATATTTCGAGAAAACATTACTCGTTGGCATCAAATTGTTTTCCCAATTTTCCTTTTTAAAGTTGCAATTCACAATGTATTTTATCTGTGGGAAATGTACTAAGTTTAAATCAAAGGATATTGATAGAGAATCTTTGACTTTGTAGACACGACTTTAAACGAACTTTTTCAAACGACAATTCAACGACAGTAATACTATTTACACAATATCTCTTATTCTCTTTAAATATGTATTTTACGTGGTGAAGAACTAAATTTAATTTTATTTAATCAAGATCACTCGATGATTAAAGATTTGAAAAATTAACTTCATATCCATATGACAAATCCTAACCTTAGGCAGATTCCAGAAAAAATCAGTCAAATGCCATTCTGTCAATTTTTGAGAAAACAAAATAGTTTACCAAAGTTATTTTACTGTAGAAAAAGTTCTAGATGTTGGAGGAAAACCTTTCAAGTAATAGTGTTATTGTTTTCTATACTTACCTAATATATACTTTGAGCCGATTCTGTGAAGGGTACGGAATTGATGGTAAGTGCAGAGTAGAGCTCCGCAACGGACTACTGTCATAAGGACGACGTCGACCCCTTGATATTCCTGTAATAAAGAAATACATTTTGATGCAATGCTACTCCACATGATTTAGGTTATAAAGACAAATCCCATGGCAATTATAATTTATCTTATTTATTTTTGTCAGTGGTTACGCGTTAACTTGAGATTCAAATGGGCTGTAAAAAAAAAAAATGTTAAAGAAAATTTGATGAAAGTCCATTTCTTAGTTGTCGATATTCTGTCAATATCCCGTGCATGCAGTTCCCAAATAATAATAATAATAATAAATAATAATGATAATATTGAATCAACGTAAATCATTTCGGCAAACAAATAAAATATAAGAATGATGCATGTTCTTGTGATCTCATTTCCGGTTCCAAGTGCCTACCACTCGACAATAATTATTGCCGTTGACATGATGCAAACCAATGAGTAAGGCTTATATAAAAAAAAAAACTAATTTAGTGTTGCACAGAAAATAAACAAATGAAATGTTGTACAATTTAGTTATTTGTTACTGGGCACAACATCGACGACACAACTGGTAAGTCAGGACAGCATGCTAAAGCATACCTACATGATTGACTCAATATAATATATCGACATGGTTTTATTGTGCTAATATTTGTCTACCCCTTCATGGTTCCATTTTATTGCACAATGTCGTCAGTTGAGCGAAGTGTTTCAGATATCATCACTCGGTCACCCTTCTTGCGAGACATTTCGACAAGATATTGCGAAATGTTACGTTCACACTACTCATTGTCGTCGTATTGTGCAATAAAATATCAAACTCCTTTTGAGGTCTTTAATATACTGTGTTATTCTTCAATACAATCCCTACATCGTCAATGAAAGAAATAATTAAAGAAAACATTAAAGTATTTAGAAAGTATTGATGAAAATCTTTGAAAAGGAAAACAATAATCAATAATGAAAGTCATGGCGAGATCGCATTTGCATCAGATTTTGGCGGAATTTTTATTTAGCTAATACTTGTTTCTGTCTCTATTATCTCATGTTTATGAATTCTGTAAAGAATGGAGGCGAGAGTTATGGACTGCAGAAACTTCCTGCCTTCTCCTTCAGAGGTTATCACACCACTGGGCTATTTCTCCTGCGACATCCGGGATGATTCTACCTCCATTTGAGTAACTAGAACAAGACTTCGCTAATTACAGAAATCATTTCATCAACATGTCTAACATGCGTATAGCTTTACAATCTTAATTACATCATTCAGTTTTGCCATTTATAACGAAGTTAATTTGATACTTGGAGGTTTCAAATATATATATATATTGTAACCGAAGTCGTTTATACTCAGACGAACTTTCAACGGTCGGCATTAGTGAATCCCAGTGTGATAATACATTAAGTGCTCGCTTACCTGAGATGTGGCTGGCGGCTTCTCGTCTTTGTAACCGTCAGACAGAGAGTATCGTGACAGTCAAGGTGATGACAGAAAAGATGACTTGCCAGGGGTGCGTGGTGCACAGTCGCCCATGACGCCACATCCCCAACTGAACGACGCCCCAGCTTTGGGCTGCAAAAGATAAATAAAACAAATAATGATGTTGATAACAACAACAACAATAATTATAGTAATAGTAATAATACATACATACATATACCAAGGCTTTTTTCCCCCTTACCAGGGGGGTAGCCAAAAAGGACAAGGCACAAAAACATTCCCACCCATTTCATCCCCGAAAACACTCCACACCCCTCCACCCTCCCTCCCATCTTAGCACCTCCTAGATGACGGGTCATCCCTGCACCCTGTCCACTGCCCTGGGTCAGAAGCAGTGTCGCAGGACACAGCACATCCACAGCAAGGCCGCTTCCTTAAATCGAGAGGACGGGGAGAAATCCCTTCAGGCTGCGTCAAGTAATAATAATAATAATAATAATAACAATAATAATAATGATGTAGTCCAGGCAATATAGCACATTTTAGGGCCCAACTTGGAACAAATTGCAAGAGAATTGTTTTCACCACAGGGCATGCCTGCCCATGAGGTGTCTAGAACATCATACTAAAAGTCCTAAGAAATCCACGTTGAGGAAATATGTCTAATTTGCATAAATCCAATATGGCCGCCAATTTTCGATAATTTGCCATATCTCCGCATTTAGATGTAATAATTGAGTCATTTAAAGTGCTAAAATGGGGTTTTTGAACACAAGAATTCACGTGGAATAGGTTACATTTTTATTGGATAAAGAATTTATAGCCAAAAATCCAATATGCTGGAAAGAATGTCTATTTTTAAAATGTATTTGCTCAACATTTTATATTTTCGGTGCATTTTTTAACCTAGGGCCTACTGAAATGTAGGAAAACATGATTGTAGCCAGAGATAAGTTTATTATCATACTCATGAACAACAGTAAGCCTATGTTTCAACAACAGATCATCAACATTAATTTCAAGAGTGTCAATTCCAGTTGTGCCACTTTGCGGTATCCGGCTTAAGCGTCGTCGTCTACATTATCTGATCAATCTGGCACCTGTGAGTTAGAACAACTTGTACCACGACATTCTCTACACACGGCAGTGCAATGGAGACCATATATTTGGCATGTGCACCTCCTTGTTTTGCAGTTTTTCTTGCAGCTACAACAGATGACATCCAGTATCTCCGGTGGTGCTGCGGGCTGATCTGTCTGTATAGGCATGTACCTTCTGTCCACAATGTGCCATCCCCAATCTTGTGGCTTCATGTTGACACATGTTCCTTTCCACTCCATTACCTGGTAATAGACACGGAGGCTATGGAATCTTGCAGCTGCTGATGTTGGGGGTAGAGTTTGTGGTTCCACGGAAGATGTGCTCTTGGAAATCTTGTCACAGAACCGCTTGTATCTTAAGCTGTCCAGTCCTTCCTCTCTGGTACCACCGTACAGTGATACCAGAGCTTTCTCTCCTGCAGCAGTTATGTCCTCCGGTGTTTGCTCTGATTTGTGGAACATCTCTGATTGCTCACGAAACAGGGAATCAGTCTTCACCTTCTTCACTGCCAAACCTTTTCCCAATCCAAACGGGCGACTAGTGGTATCGCAGCCAAGAACAGCATGGACAAAGAGCAGATGGTCGCAAATCTGAGGACCCAGCAACTCTTTCGACTGCTTTATGCACCATACCCTTCTCGATTTGGTGGCTTGCTTTGACTCTGATACCAGAAACAGTTCGTTTGCGGTCATATCAGCGTGATACAACAGTAGGACCAACAAATCTGTGTCGTCACCAATGAGAACCGTATCTCTTGTTCTGGCAAAGGCAAGGGCTGTTTGAACAATGAGGACATCAGCATCATGCTTTGCGTGTTCTGTGCTGCATCCAGCCCTTTCTAGTTTGTCGCTGAGAAAATGTATGAAGCGCTGTTTGTTTGTCTTGTTGTTCAGGAAGTCCTCCTTCTTGGATTGGATGATCATATCACCACCAAAGTTTACGGTCAAACTAGAGCAGGTTCCTGTTCTTCTTTGTTGTGTGGCATCTTTAGTTGTGGGTTCATCTCTGTAGCCATCAAAAACAATGACAGCAGCTCCATATTTCTGTGTCACATATCTGACATAAATCTGACACACACTATCATATGTGGAACCTCTTGGCCAGGGAATCCGATGGAGTAGCGCGCCGCCATCAAGGACATATTGGACTTGGTCTCCACTCGGCTCACGTTGTTCATCTATAGACTTCCACAGAACATCAGCAAGGACTGCCTTATTGGCCTGCAAGGGAAGGGATGACGAGTCAAATAAGGCAGGAGGGTGGCTACAGAGTTCGAACTTAAATAACGTTGACAAGTCTTCGCACCGTTCACCTACAATTACCAGTCGCTGGAACACCAATTGTGGATCCACTACTACAGATTCCCCTCTGACTTTGACAGTTGATCTGGATGCAAGTGTCATTGCTTCATCGGCTTTTCGGAAGGTGAATTCTTCCACAGATTATTTCCCTGCCATGCTCACAAGAATCTTGTCTCCAATTTCTTTTGCTTGGTCAACATTGACTCCGTCCTGAGCGGCCATGCCATTAGCAATGTTGTGAAGTGAGGTATTCTCCTTGAATGGATCTCTTTCCTTCAGATAGCTGATAAGATCGAGGGTGTCCTTGACATCTCTGGCCTGTCTAGCCTTCGAAATATCTTTGTGCTGGTCGCTGGTTTCGTAGGAGACCCCGCTGAACTTCTGCATTGCATCGTTGATGTTTGCGCATGCTGGCATGGATAGGACCCACAGTAAGCGCTGAGTCTCTGTCATCCCTTTTCCTCGAGTTAGGCCCCCATGCGTCTTTATACTTCTCATCAAAACCTGTTCGATGATCAGATCTGTGGAGAGCCCTGCCCAGTATCTATCACTGCGCCGCACAACGTGGTATCCCTCTTGGAACTTCTTATACACATCCGGATGCGTATTTGGTAGTTTGGTCATCATTTGCAGGTATACATATGCAGACTTTGTATACTGTCGGTGTCCAGAAGCGGCAAGGTAGGGAAGCATATCGTGCACACATTGGAGGAGTAAGCTCCAGTTCCCTGTTCTTTCAGCTTTAATAAATTTCCGCAAGATGTCCACCATGTTGAGATACTGCAACCAGAGTTTTGCTGTTGGCATAGTCATCATATCCTTTTTGTTGTCAAGTTCAGTCTGGATTCTTTGCAACACTTTTGCAGAACAAACTTCTTCCACTGAGAGGGAAGAGGACATTGCTCTGTCATACACTTCACTTGCTGTAGTTATGTCAGTCGTCACTGTATCTGAAGGAATATCTTGTGGTTCTACATTATCTGTCTCAGTATCAGCAGTTGCCACTTGTGGTTCCTGAACTGTGTCTTTGGTTGGCACAGGCACATTGTAGGCATCAGCAACCAAAATGGTGTTCAGTGCAGCATCTACCAGCGTATGTCCCCGCACTGCTCTGGAAACAGCTTTGCCTGTCATCATGTGGGGCACTGTGTTTCCAGCATATACCACTTCGAGCAACTCTTGCAGTCCCGAGCCTGCCATTAAGTGACCTATGCTCCCAAGAAAGCTCATCTGCATGTGAAATCCCCCAAGCCTGAGGACTATGCACTTGAGATCACTGTCATTTGATTGAGACCTATATTATAATCGTTAAAGCTTTCCAGTACAAGGGTTGGTCGAATGTGAGGACTGGAGTAACGTCGTATAGTTGAGCTTGGGTAGACACAAACTTCATTGTAGAGTAGATACATGAAGCTTGACTGGGATCAAGGTCAATCATTGGAAGGAATGTCACAGAAGCTTTTCCTGGCTGTTGACCTCGATGCAGGAACTGCATCATACCAAACCATGATGGCCTTGGAGAGTGGGAGGTAACGATGTCTTCCACAGTATATCTAACTCTGATGTTGGATCCTCTTCTGTCGTGCGAACCAGTGGATTGTAGATGATAGGTTCTAATGCTGGAGGAATTTTGAAGTACTGAATGTTAATGCGACCAATGGCAGCAATCTCTTCATCCGTCACACGGACTTTGGGGACAGCCTTGCTTGTTTTTGTCGCCCTGGCTGTTCAACTTATACATGTATGGGGTGGTGCGAGAGGTGAATGCAAGGGTAGTGGGAAAGGGATTGGAGATGGTTAAAGAAAATGGAGAAAAGTGGGAGGTGAGCCAGCTGTTGTTTGCAGACGACACTGCGCTTGTGGCAGGATCAGAAGAGGGATTGAGGAAGTTGGTGGCAGAGTTTGGGAGAGTATGTGATAGAAGAAAGCTAAAGATAAATGTGGGTAAAGTAAGGTGATGAGATGTACAAGGGGTGAAAGTGGCAGTAAACTGGAAGTGAGCATTAAGAGAGAGCGACTGGAGGAAATGGATAGTTTTAGATACTTGGGTGCAAATGTGGCAGGAAAAGGTGGAGCGAAGGTGGAGGTAGAATGTAGATTGAGAGAAGTAAGTACATGCCTTGGTGGATTAAAAAGTGTAATGAGGAATAGACATTTGGGAATGGATGTGAAGAGGAGACTGTATGAAGGAGTGATTGTGCCAACAGCACTGTATGGGGCAGAAACATGGAACATAAGAGAAGAAGAGAGAAGGAGTTCGAAGGTGTTTGAGATGAAGTGTCTGAGAAGTATGGTGGGGGTTACTAGGCTAGATAGAGTGAGGAATGAGGAGGTGAGGAGGAGAACAGGGGTGGAAAAGGAGCTGGGAGATAGGGTTGATAAAAAAATATTAGGATGGTTTGGACACATGGAAAGAATGAGTGAAGAAAGACTAGTAAAAGAGGTATGGAAGGCAGATGTGGAGGGAGTGAACATGAGGGGACGTCCTAGGATGAGGTGGATGGATGAGGTGGATGGATGAGGTGGATGGATGAGGTGGATGGATGGGGTGAAGGGGGCTTTGGGGAAGAGGGGAATGTCTGTTGAGGAAGGACGGGAGAGGACAGAAGACAGGGGTAAATGGAGAATGGTTGTATATGGATGATGTTGTGATTGTATGAGGTGGAATGGGCGGGGTGGGGTGGGGGGTGAGGTAGTATGTGTGAGCAAAAGTTGACGCAGCCCGAAGGGATTTCTCCCCATCCTCTCCTTTTATGCAAGGGGGGACGGAGAGGGGGGGTCGCCGATTTAATGAAGCGGCCTTGCTGTGGATGTGCTGTGTCTTGCGACACTGCTTCTGACCTAGGGCAGTGGGCAAGGTGCAGGGATGACCCGTCATCCAGGAGGTGCTCAGATAAGAGGGAGGGTGGGAGGGGTGTGGAGTGTATTCAGGGATGAAATGGGTGGGAATGATTTTATGCCTTTCCCTTTTTGGCTACCTCCCTTGTAAGGGGGAAAAAGCCATGGTATATGTATGATGTACTAAAACACTAGTACATGTGCACTAGTACTACTATATTAGTACACTAATATACTAGTTCTAGTACACTGGTAAATTATAATGTTTAACTAATACAAGTATACAAGAAAATTAGTACACCAGTATTAATACACGAGAACACTAGTACTAATACCCTAGTACACTCGGAGTAGTTCACTAATACTAGTACACTAGCACTAATACACTAGTAACAGTTACTAATGCTAGTACTAGTACTACTACATTAGTACTAGTATATTAGTACAAGTACACTAGTATTGTTACACTAGCACTGGTACATTAGTATAAGTTTACTGGTACAATAGTACTAATACACTAGTTCATGTAAAACTAATAGACAGCTCGTACATGTGTAATAAACACATATAAAACTTAGAAACGAATATGTGAATATACGCAGGGGAAAAAAAAAAAAGAAACTACGAGAAAGATATAATAGACAAATGCAAGGATCAACCAAGTCTGCCACTCTTTTTTTCTTGTTCCTGCAGGTGACAGTGACCCGCATCCGCACAGTAAGCAATTATCGTCATGTCAACAATCGACTTGACCTCTCACCTCTCACCTGACCCCCAGAAGATGCGATGCTCACACGTGACCCCGATTCCTACGTGAGGTCGGAGTTAGCAGGCGTCGTGTCACATCTCATTGCAAATATATATATATATATATATATATATATATATATATATATATATATATATATATATATATATATCATACTAACATGTAACAAAAATAAATATATAAAATAGAAATAATTCTTTCCGTAAAGGGAGAGCAATTCCCCATAAGCTTTGCTTCATGTTCTCCCTTTTCAACAAGTAATTTTGTAAAAATTTTGTATATGTATAAATTGTATTTCATTTTGTTGAAAACTCCTTTACAGATATGTAAATGATAAATTAAAAGACAAACACAAAATAGTGAAACTGCGTGAAAGAGATAAAGAATATATAGATGACATAGAAATGGCTTAAGTTATGATCAGACATTTCAGGTCTGTTTTTACAATTGAAAGCTCACAAATTTGGGAAGATGGACAACGAGAAATATCCCCAAAATGAAAGAAATAAATTAAAGGTCACGCAGAAAGAAATGAGACAAAATATAAAACCTAGATGTTAGGAAATCACATGGACCGGATGGAATTGCAAATTGGATATTGAAAGAGTGTACAGCTAAACTAACGGACAAATTATACAAGATAATAGATTTCTCACTCAAAGAAGGAAAGGTACTACAAGATTGGAAAATGCAAACATTGTACCAATATATAAAGGAGGAAACAAAGAAAATCCTACAAACTTCAGACCGGTATCCCTTACAAGCACAGTAGCAAAAATATGTGAAAAGGTTATTAGGAACAAATGGATCAAACACTTGGAAGAGAATAAAATACTAAACCCTAAACAATTTGGCTTTAGAAGTGGAAGATTGTGTATCACACACTTAATATGGTTTTACTCAAGATTAATTTCTTAGCATTTCCCACTGCAGCTATCTTTCCCTCCCTATCCTCCTTCACATTAAGCAACTCCCTAAAATATTCTGCCCATCTTCCCCTTACTGCCTTCTCCTCCATTATCATCTCTCCATCTGCACCTTTTACCTTTTCTTCTCTACTTGATTCGCCTCCTCTTCCTCTCTTAATTTCTTTCCAAAACATCTTTTTATTACTTTCAAAATTTTCTGTCATACTCTTACCCCATTTTACATCTGCTCTCCTCTTTGCCTCCTTTACCTTTTTCTTTACTTCTCTTTTCTTTTCCCTGTACTTGTAGCTTGTTAAGTGTAGTTGGGAAGGCTTATGGGAGGATCTTGATTGAGAGGATTGGGAGAGGAACAGAGGGAGTAATTGGTGAGGAACAGTGTGGGTTTAGGACAGGTAGAGGTTGTGTAGATCAGATTTTTGTGGTAAGACAGATATGTGAGAAAGCTATAGGAAAGGGGAAGGATGTTTTCTGGGCCTTTATGGATCTGGAAAAGGCTTATGACAGGGTAGACAGAAAGGCACTGTGGGAGGTTATGCAGATATACGGGATAGGAGGAAAGCTTCTCGGAGCTGTCAAGAGTTTTTATGAGAGTAGTAGAGCTTGTGTCAGGATTAGAAATGGAGAGAGTGAGTGGTTTGAGGTAAAGGTGGGACTTCGTCAGGGATGCGTTATGTCACCCTGGCTGTTCAACTTATACATGGATGGGGTGGTGCAAGAGGTGAATGCAAGGGTAGTGGGTCAGGGATTGGAGATGGTTAAGGAAAATGGAGAAAAGTGGGAGGTGAGCCAGCTGTTGTTTGCAGACGACACTGCGCTTGTGGCAGGATCGGAGGAGGGATTGAGGAAGTTGGTGACAGTTTGGGAAAGTGTGTGATAGAAGAAAGCTGAAGATAAATGTGGGTAAAAGTAAGGTGATGAGATGTACAAGGGCTGGAAGTGGCAGTAATCTGGAAGTGAGCATTAAGGGAGAGCAACTGGAGGAAGTGGATGGTTTTAGATATTTGGGTGCAAATGTGGCAGGAAAAGGTGGAGTGAAGGTGGAGGTAGAATGTAGATTGAGAGAAGCGAGTAAATGCCTTGGTGGTTTAAAAAGTGTAATGAGGAATAGAAATTTGGGAATAGATGCTAAGAGGAGACTGTATGAAGGAGTGATTGTGACAACAGCACTGTATGGAGCAGAAACATGAAACATAAGAGAGAAGGAGTTTGAATGTGTTTGAGATGAAGTGTCTGAGAAGTATGATGGGGGTTACTAGGCTAGATAGAGTGAGAAATGAGGAGGTGAGGAGGAGAACAGGGGTGGAAAGGGAGTTGGGAGATAGGGTTGATGAAAGAATATTAGGATGGTTTGGACACATGGAAAGAATGAGTGAAGAAAGACTAGTAAAGGAGGTATGGAAGGCAGATGTGGAGGGAGTGAACATGAGGGGACGTCCTAGGATGAGATGGATGGATGGGGTGAAGGGGGCTTTGGGGAAGAGGGGAATGTCTGTTGAGGAAGGACGGGAGAGGACAGAAGACAGGGGTGAATGGAGAATGGTTGTATATGGAAAATGTTGTGATGCATGAGGTGGAATGGACGGGGGAATGGGGGGTGAGGTAGTGTGTGTGAGCAAAAATTTTGACGCAGCCCAAAGGGATTTCTCCCCGTCCTCTCCTTTATATGGGGGGACGGAGAGGGGGGGTCACCGATTTAATGAAGCGGCCTTGCTGTGGATGTGCTGTGTCTTGCGACACTGCTTCTGACCCAGGGCAGTGGACAGGGTGCAGGGATGACCCGTCATCTAGGAGGTGCTAAGATGGGAGGGAGGGTGGAGGGGTGTGGAGTGTTTTCGGGGATGGAATGGGTGGGAATGATTTTATGCCTTGTCCTTTTTGGCTACCTCCCTGGTAAGGGGTAATAAGCCTTGGTATAATGTATGTACTCAAGATTAATAGAAATAATACAAGAAAGAGATGGCTGGGCTGATTGTGCCTTCTTAGACTTGCACAAGGCTTTTGACAAAGTAGCACATATAAAGCTAATAAGAAAAATTGAAATAATAGGAGGAATACAAGGTAAGCTACAGGAATGGATGAGAGATTTCTCGAGTGGGAGAAAAATGAGAGTGGTACTTAGAGACAAGAACTCGAACTGGGAAGATATGATAAGTGGCATCCCACAGGGCTCTGTATTGGCTCCTTTAATGTTTCCCATTTATATAAATGATATGGATGAGGGAGTGAGGTATTACATGAACCTCTTTGCTGATAATGCCAAATTACTTAAGAGAGCAAGCACAGAAGAAGACTGCAGATTGCTATAAGTAGACCTGGATAAAATATGGAAATGGAGTCAGAAGTGTGAAGTGAACTTTAACATTAAGAAATGCAGTACAATGGAATTTGGAAAAAGCAAAAATAGAATATCGGGTCAATATAAAATTGGTACCAAGGAAGTCAAACAAGTCGACTCAGAAAGGGACCTAGGAGTAATTATCTCGAGTGACTTGACACCTGATAAACATGTCAATAAACTAGTTGGAGAAACTTTAAACTTATTAAGATCAATGAGAGTGGCCTTTGACTACATGGATGAAGAAATGGAGAAAATATTAATTACATTGATAAGACCTAAATTAGAGTATGCTGCGACACTATGGGCACCTAGTAAAGAAAGAAAGAAAAAAAAAAAAAAAAAAAAAAAAAAAAAAGAGCAGCAACAAAAATGGCACCTACACTTTTAATTTTGACATATGAACAAAGATTGGATAAGTTACATCTATCAACACTGGAACAGAGAAGAGAATGAGGTGATTTAATTATCTACAGAATTATGAAATGGAGGAAATTCTAGACAACTTATTAAAATGGGACAAGAGAAACAGGACATAAAAAGAAACTAAAGAAGGACAGTTACAGAAGAGATTTGAAAAAGAATAGCTTCCCACATGGACTGATGTCTGGAACAAACTAAATGGGGAAACAGAGTGCCAAACCTATACAATATTTTAAGAATAAACTGGATGTGGAGAGATAAAAAATGGGTCACAACAAGCATAGCTCTCGTCCTGTAAAATACAAATAGGTAAATACAACTATTATACCAATACCTAGTACACAAGTACTTTAGCAATTTGAATCTAAGTTGTGATCACTATTTGCAATGGTTTCACCAACTTCTATATCGACAATTGTCATACTCTCGTGGCTAGTGATCAACAGATCGAGTAAATTTCCATGTCTTCTGGGTCTTTTACATATAGAAAACTTAAGTAAATATTAACGAGTAAAAATAATATCCGTCTTGGTTATATGAATAGAATTTCCATGTAAAGCCAAACAAATAAGAATGCATGTTACCAATATACCTTTACAATTAATATTTTTCTGCCTATCATGGTAACACATTAACTTAGTTTGGTTATACAAGGGATTGTTGGTAATCTACTTTTATTCATCTTTTTTATTTTTTATTTATTATTATTATTATTATTTTTTTTTTTTGAGTAGTGGGATCCCCTTGAAAAGAAGAACGCTGGTCGTCGCTTTTAACTTCTACATCTCCTTTCCATAAAACGAAATATACTAGAATAGTATGGGGTGAAGTGTTACATCCTGGGCATTTGTCCACAATGCAGTCATCCAGCCTCTTCTGGTAGCTTAGAAGGGCTGGGTGGTGGCTGCACCGCAGTCTGGTCAGGTGGACTGTGTCCTTTCGTGGGAGAGAGGATTCAGAGGGATGGCTATCAGGGGGTCTGGCATGTAGCAGTGTGTTGTCCTTTAGTGTGTTAATGGAGCAGTGAGTGATATGATCATGAATATGTTTCCGGAGGCTGGTATTTGGTGGTTTTGGAGGAAGAGAAGAGAGTATTTGTGTGTGATATAGATATTTGGGTGTTTTTTTGTTTTTGTTTTTTTCTTGGTGTGTGTGTGTGTTCTGCTATATAGTGTAGTGGGTGTGCTGTGTTTGTGGAGGCTGCAGCAAGTGTTTGTGTGTCTCTCTTGTCAAGGTGATCTTTGACTTTGAGGACTTTTGTTTCATAGTGTAGGTGGTCTGTAGGTGTTGTATATGTGCAGCCTGTAATTGTTTTTAATGCTTTGTTTTGTATGGTGGAATAAAAAGTGTAATGAGGAATAGAATTTTGGGAATGGATGCGAAGAGGAGACTGTATGAAGGAGTGATTATGACTACAGCACTGTATGGAGCAGAAACATGGAACATAAGAGAGGAAGAGAGAAGGAGCTTGAATGTGTTTGAGATGAAGTGTCTGAGAAGTATGATGGGGGTTACTAGGCTAGATAGAGTGAGAAATGAGGAGGTGAGGAGGAGAACAGGGGTGGAAAGGGAGTTGGGAGATAGGGTTGATGAAAGAATATTAGGATGGTTTGGACACATGGAAAGAATGAGTGAAGAAAGACTAGTAAAGGAGGTATGGAAGGCAGATGTGGAGGGAGTGAACATGAGGGGACGTCCTAGGATGAGATGGATGGATGGGGTGAAGGGGGCTTTGGGGAAGAGGGGAATGTCTGTTGAGGAAGGACGGGAGAGGACAGAAGACGGGTGAATGGAGAATGGTTGTATATGGAAAATGTTGTGATGCATGAGGTGGAATGGACGGGGGGATGGGGGTTGAGGTAGTGTGCGTGAGCAAAATTCTGATGCAGCCCGAAGGGATTTCTCCCCATCCTCTCCTTTATATGGGGGGTCGGAGAGGGGAGTCGCCGATTTAATGAAGCGGCCTTGTATACGTCACCATATGCATGGTGAACAATATCACACTCACTCACCGGACTCCTTGGCGCCAGACCACGTCTGTTCGAATTGCTGAGTGGACATCTTAACAGCCTAGCATACCACCCCGAGCACACACACACCAGACGCACACGAACTCACGAACACACACACATAGTGGATGCCATCAGACATAACACACGGAAACATTACATATATACAAGCCACCCCCCCTGGATATATAATTAGTATTTATAACCAAGAGACCAATAGGTAATTAGTGCAGTTGCCCCATCCATGTGGGACAACGGACTAACAAGACATTATTGTAAACACCACGATGGAAGGCAACTCGAGAAGTGCTGACCTTCACACTTCCGGAGATCAAAACTCCACCGCAGGAGCCGAGGAGCGGTCGGTTCTTGTGACGTGCCCTACAGTTAAATTGTGTATACGTGTAAATTTTAAGTCTTAGACATTGTTAAGAATAAACCAGAAAAACTCAAAGGTGTGTGGCAAGTAACCCTTCCTGGGAATGATGTAACCATCCGTTACATAATTTGGTGCAAGTAACCCTTCCTGGAGACCATGTAACGATCCCGTTACAGCCTTGCTGTGGATGTGCTGCGTCTTGCGACACTGCTTCTGACCCAGGGCAGTGGACAGGGTGCAGGGATGACCCGTCATTTAGGAGGTGCTAAGATGGGAGGGAGGGTGGAGGGGTGTGTAGTGTTTTCGGGGATGGAATGGGTGGGAATGATTTTTGTGCCTTTTCCTTTTTGGCTACCTCCCTGGTAAAGGGGAAAAAGCCTTGGTATATGTATGTATGTTTTGTATGGTCTGAAGGGTGTTGAGGTATCTCACTGAGATTAGGTGCCCTTGCTGGACTTGCATAATTCATCACTGAGTGTATGCAATTGTTTATTTTAACCCATTCAACTCCGATGACAAGATGTCTTGTCATTTGGTCAAATAAAACAAAAAATCATAAAACACCAAAATGTTTGATCAAACACCAGAAAAATATGACGTCAATCCTCGCTTCGCTGCGAGCGAAGCGAGGATTGACGTCATATTTTTCTGGTGTTTGATCAAACATTTTGGTGTTTTATGATTTTTTGTTTTATTTGACCAAATGACAAGACATCTTGTCATCGGAGTTGAATGGGTTAAGGTAAGTTTCTTTGTTTTTCCAAATGTTGTTTCAGTAATTGATTTAAGTGCATTGAGTCTAGGTGTGCATTTACTTTTCATGTTTGTGATGTGTTGTTTAAATGACATGGATATATCATATGTTACATCATATAGAGATGAGGAATGTATTTGTGTTCTTTTGTCCAGTTGGTGAAAAGTGTTGCTGTGGATTTGGCTGGGGCTATTTTGAGTATCTTTGTAATAAACCATGTGTTGAGTGTATCAAGGTATGGCTGTATTATTGTGATTGTTATGTCGTCCGCATAGGAAGAGATTTGTATTTCCGAGGTGTCTGGTGTAAGTATATCATGCATGTATAGAATAAAGAGTGTGGGGAATAGAACTGAGCCCTGTGGTACTCCATTCTTAATGTTTCTGGTGTGCGATGATTGGCCATCATATGACACATAAGCATTTCTGCCTGCCAGATAAATGGCCAGCCATCTTTTAGTGTGTGTGCTGTGTCCAGGGCAGTGGACAGGGTGCAGGGATGACCCGTCATCTAGGAGGTGCTAAGATGGGAGGGAGGGTGGAGGGGTGTGGAGTGTTTTCGGGGATGGAATGGGTGGGAATGATTTTATGCCTTTTCCTTTTTGGCTACCTCCCTAGTAAGGGGGAAAAAGCCTTGGTATAAGTATGTATGTATGTATCTTTTAGTGTTATTGTGCATGTCTTTGTTATATAGTTTGTTTGTTACTTTGTGGAGAGGGATAGCATCAAAAGCTTTACCAATGTCTAATGTTATAAGAAGTGTTCTGTGATGGGGCCTATCTGAATTGATGCCATCTAATATTCTTTGTGTGAGATTTATTAGAAGAGTGTGGAGTGTAGTGGCCTAAAACTGTGTTGTGATTCAGCAAGGAGAATATGTAGTATGAGGGAGTTGGGAGATATGGTTGATGAATGAGTATTGAATCTATTTTTCCTTATAAAAAAGTAGTTTTAAGATTCATTTAGATAAGCACCTAAGAAATATGCTGTAATGACTGGCATTTTTATTTTATTTGTTATTATTAATGGTTTATTTCTAGTTATTCATTCATTGTCAATTATTCTTATTTTTGTTCATCATTTTTCATTATTTACTTATCTTATTCTTTTATCTACCTGTTTATTATCTATGTTTTCCACATCCAACCTAGTTATGGACCAAAAGGTCTCCTGCCGGCATGCTCTTCCTTTGTAATCCTTTGGTTTGGACACATGGAAAGAATGAGTGAAGAAAGATTAGTAACAGAGGTGTGGAAGGAGTGAACATGAAGGGGCGACCAAGGATGAGATGGGTGGATGGGGTGAAAAGGGCATTGGGAAAGAGGGGAATGTCTGTTGAGGAAGGACGGGAGAGGACAGAAGATAGGGGTGAATGGAGAATGGTTGTGTATGGATGATGCTGTGATGCATGAAAGGGAGTGGGTGGGAGATGGGGGGGTGAGGGAGTATGTGTGAAAAATAAATTGATGCAGCCTGAAGGGATTTCTCCCCATCTTCTCCATTCCTTCAGGAGGCGTCAGAGGGTCTTTTTTTTTGCCGATTTAATGAAGCAGGCTTGCTGTGGATGTGCTGTGTCTTGCAACACTGCTTCTAACCCAGGGCAGTGGGCGAGTTGCAGGGATAACCTGTCTTCCAGGAGCAGCCAAGATAAGAGAGAGGAAGGGGGGTGAATGGAAGTGGGGTATGTGCAAATGGAATAGGTGGGGGTGGATTTCATGCCTTTGTTTTTGGCTACCTCCCTTGTACCATATACCATACCAAAGGCTTTTTCCCCCTTGTATGGGGGGGTACCCAAAAAGAAAAAGGCATAGAAACCACTCCCACCCATTCTATTTCCTATATATTCCACTCCCCTCCACCCTCCCTATTATCTTGGCACCTCCTGGAAGACGGGTCATCCCTGCATCCTGTCCACTGCCCTGGGTCAGAAGCAGTGTTGCAAGACACAGCACATCCACAGCAAGGCCGCTTCATAAATTCGGCAACCCCCCCCTCTCCATCCCCTCAAGCAGAAAAGGAGAAGACGGGGAGAAATCCCTTTGGGCTGTGTCAAATTTTTCTCATACATACTTCCTCACCCCCCACCCCCACCCACTGCCCCTCATGCATCACAGCATCATCCATACACAACCCCTCTCCATTCACCCCTATCTTCTGTCCTCTCCCATCCTTCCTCCAGACATTCCTCTCTTTTGTAATACCCCTTTCACCCCATCCATCCATCTCATCCTAGGTCAACCCCTCATATTCACTCCTTCCACACTTCTTTTACTAATCTTTCTTCACTCATTCTTTCCATGTGTCCAAACCATCCTAATACTCTTACATCCACCCCATCTCCCAGCTCCCTTTCCACCCCTGTTCTCCTCCTAACCTCCTCATTTCTCACTCTATCTAGCCTAGTAACCCCTATCATACTTCTCAGACATTTCATCTCAAACACATTCAAACTCCTCCTCACTTATGTTCCATGTTTCTGCCCCTTTCAGTGCTGTTGGCACAATCACTCCTTTATATTATAAGCTCACTTGTAAGGGGGGGAAAAGCCTTTGGTATATATATGTGTCATCACAGACACATTAAATAGTCAAAGAATTTTTAAATATGTTCACTTTAAATATGTTCACATTACAAGTTGTTGTTGCCTTGTGTTGTTCATAACAAAATAGAGGAACATGATCACCTTCACAGGCTCTCAACAGAGTTTCCACTTGCTATGTTATGTTCTTGTCTGATGGCTACCCCAGTACCCCTTTCCTCCATGTTCTACCCTGTTAGAACCCTTACAGAATTGTTGGTCCAAGGATTGCAGTAGAAATAATAAGCCATACCAACTATCAAGGAGCTAACTCCGCACCCCCACCCACATGGAAACTGAGAAGAAAGAAGTGATATGGCAGAACTATTTGGGAGGCTGTGCACATAAGACAGACAAATATGAATTCAAATCTAAATATGATCATTGAAATTAAGGATATAGATTAAGTTGGAACTGTACATGATTTTGAGAATAGGTATGTCATATTGGTGAGTAGTAGATGGGACCCAACAAGCGTTGCTATTTTCCTACATACTACAGTTAGGTAAATGCATACATAACAGTACCCCATGAGCATAGCTCATTTCTTGTGGGTAAATATATATGAGAGGTAATATTATTTTTTTGAACATGTCTTTCTATACATAATATTTCTCACTCACCTTGAATTTGCTTGTATTAACAAAGTGTGTCCAGGGTTGAACATCTCTTCTCTTCTGCAGCCACTCCTTTGCAGCTGGAGATGCCATCTGCAGCTGCAGAGGCAACTGCATTATCAAACTGAAATAAATATATCGAATGTTATCAGCTAAATCTATCAAATCTATCTCAAATGACCATTAGCTGCAAGAATTAAAACTAAGGTCACATCCACTCACAAATACCCATTATCTTCTGTCCCAATCTCATCTGTATCCACATTATCCTTGATGTTAACTTATGTCAGCCACTGAGCAACAAATGATGGCATAATTTTTTGCCAAAGCACACAAAAGCTACACCAGTAGTGTGTGCAAAAACAATACATGAATTTAAAAATAGTTTAGATAAAATGAGATATGAAGACGGGACACCACAAGCATAGCTCCCCTTCCCGTAAAATACAACTAGGTAAATACAAAATAATTCAAATTATATAGTGAACCACAACAGCCATTCTAAACAACAAAAGTTGCATTGAGACGTATTTCTATAGCCAGAATGATATAACACACTATACATACTGTACATATACTGTCAAGGGCTTTTCCCCCCTTACAAGGGAGGTGGCCAAACTCAAAGACATAAATCCACTCCCACCCATTTCATTCCCCCATACTTCACTCCCACTCACCACCCCTCCCTCCCTCTTTTCTTGGTTCCTCCTGGATGATGGGTCATCCCTGCAGCTCGCCCACTGCCCTGGGTCAAAAGCAATGCAGCAAGGCCGCTTCATTTAATTAGTGACCCCCGTCTTCGTCCCCTCATGCAGACAAAGAGAAGATGGGGAGAAATCCCTTTAGGCTGCATCAAAATATCATTTTCACATACTTCCTCATCCACACCCATCCCCCACCCTCCCTTCCATGCATCACGGCATCATCCATACACAATTGTATACTACAATTAGGTAAATACAACTCTTCTCCACTCACCCCTATCTTCTATCATCTTCCATCCTTCCTCAACAGAGATTCCCCTCTTTCCGATGCCCCTTTTACCCCATCCATTCATCACATCCTAGGTCGACCGCTCATGTTCACTCCTTCCACACCTCTTTCACTAATCTTCCTTCACTCATTCTTTCCATGTGTCCAAACCATCCCAACACTCATAAACCCCATCTCCCAACTCCCGTTTCACCTCACTTCTCACTTTATCTAGCCTAATAACCCCTAACATACTTCTCAGGCATTTCATCTCAAACTCATTTATACTTTTCCTATCTTATATTCCATGTTTCTGCCTTATAAAGTGCTGTTGGCACAATCACTCCTTCATACAATCTCCTCTTAGCATCCATTCCCAAATGTCTATTTCTCATTGCACTTTTTAATCCACCAAGGCATTTACTTGCTTCTCTCAATCTACATTCTACCTCCACCTTCATTCCTCCCTTTCCTGCCATATTTGCACCCAAATATCTAAAGCTATCCACTGCCACCAGTCTCACTTCCAATTTGCTGCTATCCTCTCCCAATGTACATTTCATCACCTTGTATTTACCCACATTTATCTTCAACTTCCTTCTTTCACACACCTCAAACTGTTACTAACTCCCTCCTCTGATCCTGCTACAAGCAGTGTCGTCAGCAAACAACAACTGGCTTATCTCCCACTTTTCTCCATTTTCTTTAACCATCTTCAACCCCTGACCCACTACCCTTGCATTTACCTCTCGCACCACCCCATCCATGTATAGATTGAACAGCCAGGGTGACAGAACACATCTCTGACCAAGTCCCACCTTTACCTCAAACCACTCACTCTCTTCATTTCTAATCCTAACACACACCCTACTCCTCTCGTAAAAACTCTTGACTGCTCTTAACAGCTTTCTTCCTATCTCATATGTCTGTAATACCTCCCACAGTGCCTTCCCGTCTACCCTGTCATTAGCCTTTTCCAGATCCATAAAAGCCCAAAAAACATCCTTACCTTTTCTTATACCTTTCTCTCATATCTGTCTTACCACAAAAATCTGATATACGCAACCCCTACCTGTCCTAAACTCACACTGTTCCTCACCAATTGCTCCCTCTCCTAATCCTCTCAATCAAGACCCTCCCATAGGACTTCCTAACTACACTTAACAAACTGATCCCTTTTGAAACTACTACACTCACACTTGTCCCCTTTTCCCGTGTAAAGTGGAACTATACAGGCAACTCTCCAGTCCTCTGGCACTCTACCCTCTCTTTGGGAGACACTTCTGTAAGGGATTCTCTGATTTTCTATACCGGAACCACTAAAGAAAACGGAGAAATAGTAACGAAACGACCACACAATGTAGTATATAAGTTGTTCATGAATATTTTTTTAATTGAGCACGGAGTAATCAATATTCCTGAAGACATATTCAAACTAATAGAAGAAGCTATCAAGATCATTATGCCAGACTACGACACCGTCTACACATCAACCACTGGAGATTCATTGGAGGATATTAAGGATTAGATTTTGGACAAACTAAGGAAGGAAAATAAGGAACTACATGAGAAGTTGGATCAGATCTTCACCATGATGAAGAGGATGAGAGATGGAGACAGCGATGAAGAACATAGGTCGCCCAAATGTAGGTTTCACGCAGAAAAATACTGAGGTAGAATCTGACGAAGGCAAACTGTCTACTAAGAAATAAAACGCATCTGTGGATTATATGGCCCGCAAACAAAGCGACCAAGTGCCACAGGACAAGCAACCTGCAGAAGGTAGTTGCAGCAAAGCCGCTGCTTGTATATAAAAAATTGAAATTACTCTGCTTATCATGTATGGGGTCACATTTTCATATTTCTTCACTACAACCAAAGTAAACAAATTCATAGCATTCAATCAGCAATACATGTATCTACAGGTAGGTATGGGCCTAATATTACAATATTTGCATTCCTACATAGCATGGGTGCAAGCACTTGTTATACAAGGGGGTAAGGGGCTTCAGCCCATCCCCTAAAATTGAGAAAAGTATTACTATTGTATGTATGCAGTTACACACCCAAAAAATTATGTGTCTGCATCCTTGCTAAATGCCCAAATAAATATTAACAGTAATTTGCAAGAAAATGCAAAGGAAATGAATTGGGAAGAATTGACAATAAAAGGTGGAGAGGAACTCTAGGCAATGTCCTACTGGATCTGACCACCGATTATACATTGACACAGTGGGTTAAAGAAAACACTAGATATGGACACAATGAAGAACCATAGAGACTAGATATTCACTTCTGAGCCTGGAAGAGTGACCACCTACTAATAGAGTTCGAGCTTAAGGAACAAAATGATGTGAGAAGAAATGAGAAACACAGAGAAGGAAGATTAATGTATAACAAAACTACATACATATACCAAGGCTTTTTCCCCCTTACAAGGGAGGTAGCCAAAAAGGAAAAGGCATAAAATCATTCCCACCCATTCCATCCCTGAATACACTCCACACCCCTCCATCCTCCCTCTTATCTTAGCACTTCCTGGATGACGGGTCATCCCTGCACCTTGTCCACTGCCCTGGGTCAGAAGCAGTGTCGCAAGACACAGCACATCCATAGCAAGGCCGCTTCATTAAATCGGCGACCCTCCTCTCCGTCCCCCCATGCATAAAAGGAGAAGACGGGGAGGAATCCCTTCGGGCTGCGTCAAATTTTGCTCACACATACTACCTCACCCCCATCCCCCTGCCCATTCCACCTCATGCATCACATCATCATCCATATACAACCATTCTCCATTCACCCCTGTCTTCTGTCCTCTCCCGTCCTTCAACAGACATTCCCCTCTTCCCCAAAGCCCCCTTCACCCCATCCATCCACCTCATCCTGGGACGTCCCTTCATGTTCACTCCCTCCACATCTGCCTTCCATACCTCTTTTACTAGTCTTTCTTCACTCATTCTTTCCATGTGTCCAAACCATCCTAATACTCTTTCATCAACCCTATCTCCCAACTCCCTTTCCACCCCCGTTCTTCTCCTCACCTCCTCATTTCTCACTCTATCTAGCCTAGTAACCCCCATCATACTTCTCAGACACCTCATCTCAAACACATTCAAACTCCTTCTCTCTTTCTCTCTTATGTTCCATGTTTCTGCCCCATACAGTGCTGTTGGCACAATCACTCCTTCATACAGTCTCCTCTTAGCATCCATTCCCAAATGTCTATTCCTCAGGAAAAGGTGGAGTGAAGGTGGAGGTAGAATATAGATTGAGAGAAGCGAGTAAATGCCTTGGTGGATTGAAGAGTATAACAAAACTGACTTTGTAAAACTTGGAAAAAAAATTCAAAATGCTAGCTGGGAAAATTTTCAAATGATGAAACAAAGATGGAAGAGAAATGGAACATTTTTTAGAGAAAAATATAAGGAGGGAACAAAGAAACATGTACCTAAGCAGAAACAACAAAAGGGCTTACATAAAGTGTTGATATAATAAAAAGTGTAGCGATGCTAAAGATTGAAGAGATAAAGCCTGGAAAAAATGGAAAAAAAGACAAAAAAGTGACTAAATGGCAAACATACATCACACTGAGAAATGAATCTGTGTGTTGATATTTGAGGAGACGCTCCACTGGGTACCCTGATCGCCCACGCATGTACTCGACCCATTTTGCAACTAGCTCCTCCCCATTCAGGTCATGGGTGTTTATATACTCCTCTCCTCCATTTACTGAAACCATAGATCTAATTAGTAATATGCCATGAGTAGACCAAAAAAAAAAAAAAATAATAATAATAATAATAATAATGATAATAATAATATTAATAATAATAATAATAATGATAATAATAAATCAACAAACAAATTGTCAAGGTTGTATATTCTAGATACATTTCCTTTAAAAATATGTCTCAGTCATAATCAAATTGTAAATCGATTTCTTTGCTTGCTCAATTACTATGCTGCAAGTGGGGTGCAGGGCAATGTTCCCTCTAAGCTGTGTGCATGTGCATGCACACACGTTTTACAAATAGTGCACAAAGGAAAATATATGCACACAAGGTTTTCAAGATGAAATTGAAAATTTCTAATTAAAGAAATTAATTGTATAATTTCATAACAATTTAAAACAAAAGAAAGGTGATTTTGAGAATTTGTCAATTTCATAAAATCATGTCTTGAGATCCTTTGTATTGTGTTCTGCAGTCAGTATGGTGACCCACATAAGTACACACATACTTAGCAAAGAAGGCAAAATTTGCACACAACCAAATTTCTGTGCTCACTCACAGCAAAGAATTAAGAGGGAACATTGGTGTGCGGGCAGGCTTTTAGAAGTGAATTCTCTGCGAATGTCATTAAATATAAAATCTTTAATTCAGGCTAACACCAGTAAATTTGATTAAGCTAAGAAGAACTCCAGCTCTTCAAAGGGAAAAAAATTACTTTTTCAATAATGTAGGGAACAGTGTTTTTGTTACAAGGGATTAGGGGGGAGAGCTGTTACTGTTCCAGGAGTATGAGGGTCTTAGGTTTGCCACTGCTACAGGTTCCTGAGTTTAAGCTCCAATGTAAAAGAGGCTACTACCTGTTGCAAAAGTCAAACTTACAGTACTCTGCCTTGATGCAAGGTGATCAATGCCTCCGAGGTTTTAGGTACAACACCACGCCAGGGTTGTCGTTGGCAAAGTTGATCAAATCCTTCTCAATATGATCTCTGCAATAAAACAAAAACTGTCTGCAGTGGATAACAAAGAAAAATGGGATCACATGAAGAATTGTCACCCCAGTCTTTGACAGGGTGACAATTCTTCATGTGGGCCATTCTGGGTTTACGATTATTCAGTTGTACAAGTTGATAACAATAAGCACAACTCTCAATCAACCTAAACTAACAATCTTTATTCCACTGTTGATATTTGGCATACTGGGGTGACAATTCTTCAGGTGGGATCTCATGGGGTGACAATTCTTCATGTGGGCGTTCTGGGGTGACAATTCTTCATGTGCCCTGAAAAATGTAACATTTGCAAAACTTGTTGGTCCATATTGGATGGAGGCTGTTAATGGCTGCCTCATGACCATGGGTCTTCTGCAAGAGAGAGAGACCAATTGATTGATCTCAATACGATGTACACAGGACCCCCATCAATGTGGAATTTATGAGAGTAATTTCAAAGCAACGAACAAAAAAAGGTAATAACCATTGGAAGGTGCCAAAATAGTTCTCAACACCCTCTAAACGATCAAAAATCATTTAAAAGAAACTATTTTTGACACAAAATGTGGACTGTTACATCTATGAGTATGCAAAAGATAAGTATATGTGAACCTGCAGTTGTGGAACAGCATGTGTTGGGGGGGGGTGTCATCTTTACATACAGCCTTTAGTTTAATTTTCTTTATTATTATTTTTAACATTTATAAGCAGAGCAAAACTGAGATGGGCTGGACATGTGGCACTTATGGAGGACCATAGAACTCCAAAACGAGTAATGATGGGTAGAATGCCTGGAAAGAAGAATTATTTTTAACATAAACATATACATATCCATCACTATGTAATGAATTAGTCAAAACTTACAAGAATGTTAAAATGGATCTTGTACCATTACTTTTCATTCATTCACAACCACCTGCCTTAAATCTAACTGAATCTTTATTCCCTTTGTATCCAGCTAAATCAAATAACTCCCACAACATAGTAACAGCAAGGAAAATATCCCTTGTACGAGAGGATGTATATTTGTATGGTTTAGACCAGCCTACTGCTCACCACAATGCATATGTCCTGGGGGCATTCAGTCAGAGCTCATTATGAGATAAAATGAGAGGACTGTAAACATATACGACAGCAGTCTGCGCAATACTCCCCCCCATGTTGTGTTCACTATGGATACAACTCTCTGGCACCAGTTTACAGGGCCCCAACAAGGGGAGGGGCAGGGAGTAATGCCCTGAGGTAGGATGTTTGGGGGGGGGGGGCAATGACCTGAGGCGGGATGTTTGGGGGGGGGGGCACTTTTGGTGAAAAGAAGGTAAAGCAAATTCCCACTACCGTAATGCACTTTCAATGCAGGATTTATCTATCATGAGCTGTGAGTATGAAGATTGTTTTGTGGATGAATCTTACACGTGAGTCGTACTAGTGACCATCAGATGTGGAAGGTGGTGGTGTGTGTGTGTGGGGGGTGGGTTCAGCACTTTTCAACTCGCCCCAGGGTGGCACTTACCCATGTTGGTAAATTGCCGGTTTATAGTAAACATAAATCGTACAGTTTCTGTTTGAAAGGCCTACACCCTTCCATGAGCTGCCTATGGGTAACTTGACCACTTTGGAAATTTATAATGGTTTATAACTGTGTGTGTGTGTGTATTTACCTAGTTGTGTTTACCTAGTTGTATTTTGCGGGAAGGGGAGCTATGCTCGTGATGTCCCGCCATTGTATCTCTTAGTGTCTAGTTTGTTTTTAAACTCATGAATGGTTTTTGCGCATACTATTTCATTATCCAGTTTGTTCCAAGTGTCCAAAACTCTATGTGGAAAACTGTTTTTCTTCAGTTCTCTTCTATAGCTATGTTTTTTTATTTTCTTTCCATGTCCTCTTGTGTTTCTTTTGTCCCAGTTAAGTAAGTTCTCTCTATCAAGTATCTCTGTGCCTTTCATGATTCTGTAGATGGTCAATGGGTCACCTCTCTTCTTTGCTCCAGTGTCGGTAACTCCAGTTTACCCAATCTCTCCTCGTATGATAGGTTTGCAAGTGCAGGTGCCATTTTTGTAGCTGCTCTTTGGATTCTTTCTATTTTCTTTATATTCTTTTTGGTACTGGGGGACCACAATGTCACCGCATACTCTAATCTAGGCCTTATCAATGTAACCAATATTTTTTTTATCATGTCTTCGTCCAAGTATGTAAATGCCACTTTTATTGATCTTGGCAAGTTGTAAGTCTCCCCGACAATTTTGTTAATCTGTATATCATAGGACAAGTCGTTCGTGATAATTACACCCAAATCTTTTTCGGATCCTACTTTCTTTACTTCCTTGGTTCCAATTGTATATTTTCCTGATATTCTGTTTTTGCTTTTTCCAAACTCCATTATGCTACACTTCTTAGTATTAAAGTCCACTTCCCATTTCTGACTCCAGTTCCATACCCTATTTAGGTCTTCTTGCAGTGCTTCACAGTCCTCATCAGTTTCTACTTTCCTTAACAGTTTGGCGTCATCAGCAAAGAAGCTCATGTAGCAGTTCACGTCCTCGTCCATGTCATTCATATAGATAGCAAACATTATTGGTGCCAGTACAGATCCTTGCGGTACTCCACTGATCACCTCTTTCCAATCTGAATATTTTTCTCTGAGCACTACTCTCATCTTTCTACCAGTCAGAAAGTCCTCCATCCATTTTAGTAGGTTTCCTTGTATTCCTCCTATGTGTTCCAGTTTTTTTAGTAATTTTCTGTGTGGTACTTTGTCAAAGGCTTTTTGCAAGTCTAGGAATGCACAATCAGCCCATCCATTTCTTTCTTGCATTATGTCTATTAGTCTTGAGTAAAAGCATATTAAGTTTGTGGTGCATGATCTACCTTGTCTGAACCCGAATTGTCTTGGGTTTAATATGTTGTTGTCTTCCAGATGTTTTACCCATCTATTCTTGATTATTTTTGCACAAATGTGTGTGTGTGTGTGATTTACCATGGTCTTTGGATCACGTGTTGAACTCATGATCGACAGTTATTTCCCTCCCAGAAGAGAGCTCAGAGCTCATATATGACCAATCTAGGTGTGTGTGTGTGTGTGTGTGTTTACCACCTCCATGATTCACCATGGTCTTGAATCACATGTTGGAATCATGATCAACAGTTATTAACCTCCTGGATGAGAGCTCAGAGCTCATATGAGTGATCTATGGGTAATACTGTGACCTTACACGCAAACACACACACACACACCCATCTCCCCACCCACAAGAGTTGGAGTAACACCCTGCAGTGCAGTGATACTGAAATTATTTCAGCCCTGGGCAGGAGTCAAACCCGGACTGCCGTAGTGGCAGGCGAGAACTCTAACCACAGTGCCACGAGGTATGTGTGTGTGTGTGTGTGTGTGTGTGTGTGTGTGTGTGTGTGTAAAGACCAGATATACAGTGCTGCTGGAGATCCTGTGCAAGTGGGTGGCTCTTTTTTCGGTACTTTTTTTTTTTTTTTTTTTTAGAAATGCACATCTATGCAATATAGCAATAGAAAATTAAATAATAACTTTGTAAATTATAATACATCAACACAATATGTTTTTCTTGGCAGAAATCAATAACAGAAAAAATTGCTACAAGTGACACACTAATGAACAGAACAACTATGACTGCTTGAGATGCCATCTTTGTAGTGATAGATGCAAAGGACAAAGAAATAAAAGTATGATATATTCGTCTAACGTAACCAGCGTCCATGTGGTACATGTAATTCTAGAGGTCATCAAGGTCGTTGTCATCATTAGGGATGTTGATGGCCTGTTTTGTCATCCGATTTGACTGCTAGGGGTAGAGTTTCATAGCTTGAAGAAAATCATGAAGGATTACAAAGGTGGAGCATGCGGACAGGAGACCTTTTGGTCCATAATTAGGTTGTATGCAAAAAAAATATATAAATGATAAAAAAATATATATAAAATAAAAATTATACTAATATAAATAATAAATAATACACAGGTATAGCTCAATAAACAAACAGGTAAATAGTAATAATAAACTGATATATAAGTAATAAATATGGAAATCAAGCAAATAAGACAAATAATAACAAACAAATAATCAAATAATATAAAATAAATGGCAGTCATTACAGCACCTTGCTTAAATGTTTATCTAAACGAATCTTAAAGCTTCGAACTGAACTACATCTCAGTTCCTTAGCACTGTTTTAAAAATATGTAGCTTGGTGACATCACTTGGAGAGGGAGAACACCTGGTACACACCATCAGCACCATTGTCAAACTGACACTGACAGGAGTGGAGAGAAGACAATATGGCATCTCGAACCTATTGTCACAACTCCAGATGGTAGCGGCGAGAGTTGTCAGGGGCAACGTCCACTCAGTAGTGTATTTGCTTAAAACATTTTTTTCTTATTGATCTCCACCAAGAAAAGCATATACTACATTGATGTATTACAAGTTACAAAAGTGAATATTTAATTTTCTATTGTTATATAGGTGAGTAGTTCCAGAAAAAAATAGACATCTTTATTTGCTTGATAATTATACTTATTTTATGGTCACTAGCTAGTGCACACCATATGGAATCATTGAGTGACATACATTGGGCCCACTGGATATAGAAACAATGATAATGGGGATGGCAGGATTTGGTTAAGTCCTGCAGGGTTCTGGCATCTTTTAGAATGATCACAGCACCCCTGGTAAAGACAATCCAGTTCTATTCCAGTATCACACATATCGCTTGTTTGCGAAAACGTCGTCATAACTCAAAAAAACTGAATTTTAGAGTTATCTATAGACATATTCATCTTCAAACACGTTTTTTTTTGGTAACAGTGTCATATCTGTAGCTCAAAAATTGACCGCTAGGGAGTGCTAAATGTCCCAACGACATAACCTTACATGTTCCAGCTTGTTCCAACAAATATTTTAGACTTAGTAAAGATTATGATTGTTTGAACTTCTATAAACTTTAGAGGCGTATTTGATGCTCCAAAAATTTTTCCACCTATGGTGTTTGAGGGCTTTTTATAATATTGAGAGCGTTTTGAAACTTTAAAATGGCTCTCCTGAAAAATTCGATATTTTGAGTTATGACGACGTTTTCGCAAACAAGCGATATGCGTGTTACACAAAAAAAAAATCCATTTAAATGATTTTTTTCTATAGGATGATTATGTTAGGTTAGGCTAGAGTACATGAGGTTAGGAGCTATTGGGTATTGTAGATTTCATGTTATATATCCATGTTTGCATGATTCTGGAACTTATCCCTTTCTTTTTGCATCTGAAAGATCTATTTCCCCTATAGGATGGTTATGTTAGGTTAGGAGTTACTGAAATACAAGTTTCATGTCAAATATCTGTGTTGAATTGCAATTTTCTCAAAATCCAATCACTTTTTTCATCTTAAAGACTAAAAAGAAACCTGTTCTGCATATCTTTATTGTATACCACACTCCTGGAGAGTACCAGTACAGTTTTGCTATAAAACCATAAACACCCATTCATTCTATATATGATATACAAATTTATTCGAGATTACAAATTATATTCTATCTCTGGTAATCGTTTTATGACCGAGTATTCAACCAAATGTCATGGTTGATTAAAAATTGGTATAAACACGAATAGGCTGTGAACTTACCTCATTCCTCTGCTTCCTCCATGGTTTTTCTGACATGCCTCGTAGTTGCCTTAAAATAAAGACAATTTGAAAGGCTTAAAATAAATTGGATACTATGTTATTAAAGATAATGATACAATCTCAATGTCATGAAACTGTCACTTGTCAGGAATGAACTGTGGCCAGACCATTGTCTTGCAATGTGGTGAATACAACGTATTACTGTCAGGCCCTACATGTAACACAACCTTCAGACTACCTTGCAATGCCAATGGGTCAGTAACTCAAGTAATTGCCAAATGGCCAACTTCATGAAGCTTTGTTTTTAAAGCTATGCCTATGTCTAATCTTTTCTGAAGGCCAAGGTAGTGCATTTACATGTACCATGTGTAATGTATATCAAAAACCTACCCCTGCATACAACAAGTGTACAACATGAGGAACACAACTGAATCTATTCAACTCACATGCTTGATGAATAACCCTTACTTCATACGTTTCCCATCCTTGTAACGGATCTGCCTGTTCTCGTACTGCCGCCCTGCGCAATTTCGATTCTCTATGTTTGCTCGGCCAGTAACAATATGACTTTTTCTCCTTTGCAAAGATCAATTTTGTTGGGACCATGTCTACATTAACCTCATCCACAAATACCACTACAGAATACATTTTATCTTCACCTACAATACAGAAAGGTACCCGCTGTCAGATTACTTGCAACTATCAATAAACATGGAAATTTGACAACTTCACCTTCCATGTATAGCACCAAAACCGAGAACTAATGGATGAGGACTAAGAAGTTTCATTCTTGTTCAAGTGACTCCAAGCAATTTATCATATACAGCAACATTCAAAGGCATTGTGATGATCTAGGCCTATATCACATGGCTCCTACAAAATTTTAGTTAGCAACAAGAGTCCAACCCTGCAATTTAGGTTGTGAAAATTAACCCAAGTGTCCATATCACCACAGTAGTGAAGACAAAAATGACAGACAATGGTGAAAAAATGACCAGATGGCATGTCTGGAGATACTGAGAGCTGAAACTACTAACTTCCATTACATGTAAACACACAATTTTTACATGCACCTACTCTAACCAACAGACTTAGTATAGGCCTATATTGGGAGAGGGATAAAAATATGTAAGTGCTCTTCAGATTCATCAAAGGTACATGTACATCATATACCGGGCACATACATGTACTGACACTATTGTTCACAAAATGCATTTTTTATAAACGGGCATGCATGCTCTGATATCACATTGACGTTTACCAATAACATGAATAATAGACGAGAATTTTGCCCATCCAGGTAAAAGAAAAGTTTTAAAATCTAAAGATATCCATCCATAAACATGTAACCTTAAATTAAATGGAGTACAAAAATGGGATGCAAACCCATTCATCATATGGGAAAAAAAAAAAAAAACTTTGCTGTGACATCCCTGAACAGGTACAGTGCCAAGCTCACGAGACAATTTGGAAACCCCCATATATTCCTAAATCCTGCAAATTCAGTGGATAGGTAAAAAAAGCTATTTTCTTGGTGAGCTTGTTTACAATAAGGTAGTAGCAAGATTCATTCTGAAATCAAGTGCACGGACGGATGGATGGATGGATGGATGAATGGATGGGGGGGGGGCTTTCTTCTGTACCACACAGCAGTCAGCATTAATCAGGGTGACCTAGGCCTAGGGCTAGGCTACATGCATCCCTACATAATCATGTTGAAACTAGAACGCTAGACCCTAGGCCTAGGCTACATGCATCCCTACATAAACATGTTAAAACTAGAACGCTAGACCTAAATAGTTGTTTACGTAGTGTGAATGTACGTACTCTCCAACAGCAATCATAGCAGTGTGACTAATCATTCGGCCTACATAACCTTGCATGCCTACACTCGCGCTGAGCAAGCATTACCAAGTCTCGTTGCACGCATGGAAGACACAGGCTTCGATCATGAAGGTATAAACAGGACTAATTCAAATCAGAGCATATAGTAAATTATGATGAATCGTCAAAAGAATGATACCAAGAACCATAGTGACTAAAAAGGCAAGACGTCCATTACTTTACCAGAGAAAACTTACAGAATTTGACGTGCTGGAGCAGTTCACTCTCACGGACTTTTCAAAAAATGGCGCACTGGCGGACTGCGGTTTGGTGGCGCGATTCGAACAGTTTAACAAATTACATGATTTCGCGTAGGTTTGAAATCAAATGTCAACATAAAGGTATTTCAAAATATGAAAAAAACCTGTGACTAAACAACTGTAGGACTAGAGGTGGAAAATACGTAGCATGCTTTACCACATTCGGAAACTGTCAGATTTGATCGGCACCCTCCGAGTCGTCAATAGGATCCCCGCGATCGACTGCATGATGACATATTGATGATAGGGATCGAGGCCTAGCTTTAGTTAGGCCTATTTTGAGCGGAATAATTACATTATTTTTACAGTTGATACTACTTACAACCACGTGCCCAGAAATACAGACTACTGGTAGGAATATGTTTCTATTTAAAGACGATAGAGGAACAGGTATAATATGAAAATAGTAGTTTTCAAACTCTGAATAACTTAGACAGATGTATCATTAGGAACATTAAAAACCTGGAGTTTCTCTTTCCGGTCCGCTCATGTGCGATATTTTTAATATTGACAACTACAAGCACCCGGCTCCGCCGGACCTGGCTACGCCAGGTGTGCTTGGCCTTCGGCGAGGCGGGCTCCGCCCGCGGGTGCTTCGCACCCAGCCCTTCGGGCATTGATGATACACATAAAAAAGTTAATAAAACCAAAGATTTTCATCTGCCTTTTACTTAAAACACCTTAGAACTATACATTTAATGTAGTTTCTTCTTTTTTCTCTTGGGTGTGAGTTCTTCTTCGCTGTCCTCTTCTTCGCTGCTATTCTTTCTCTTTACGAAATCCTTCAACATGGTTTTAATCTCATCTATTTCGTAGACAATCTTTTCAAATCTTTCTTCGTTTTTGGTATCCTTAGCTCCGATCTTCTCCTCAATCTTCTCCTCAATCTTCTCCTCAATCTTCTCTCCAATCTTCTCTTCGATTTCTTCAATTTTATCCTCCATTTCCCCTCGACTCAAGTAGTTCTCTTCTTCGAAGAGTTCTTCTGGTAAGATCATCGCAGCTACTTCTCCTTCTGTTTTCTCGAACACAGAACGTGATATGCTGACTATGGATTGATCGGGTTCCTCTTCTGGTATCCTTGAGGTTTCAGAGTTATCTTCAAAGATTAAATCCTCCAAAGAAGAAACTTTACTTTTATCCACATCACAGAACACCTCTTCATAAACGCAATTCACCCAAGGTCTCAACTCGTATTCTTCCCCTTTCTTTGTATATCCTGGAAAAACTATGAGGGAATCGTGGCTTGTAACTCTAGAACACGCTACGTATAGTTGACCGTGTGCGAAGCACTGTGATGAATCCAGTAGCACACCACACTTCTCAAACGTCTGCCCCTGGGACTTATTTATTGTCATAGCGTAACAGAGTTTGACAGGGAACTGGTATCTCTTGAAGGCTACAGGGGTGTCTGTTGCCTCTAAAGTAACTCTAGGAAGTAAGATCTGTGTGTTCCTGTACACACCAGTTAAAATCTTTCCAACAATAACGTTCCTTCTCAAATTTGTTACCATAACTCTAGTCCCATTACAGATTTTCGGAGGGCAAATGTTCCTCATAACCATCACAATTGCTCCTTCCTTCAACCTTAATTTGTGTGGAGGAATGGAAGGGCTATCCATAGAATTGAAAACTGACGCCTGAACGTCCATCCCTTCTATTGATTCACAACCGACATCTACGCTCATGTAAACCACTTCCTTACCAATCACTTTATTGTACACAAACTCGTTAATGATTTCGACGTCGTTGTTCGTGGGAGATATTATAGCTCTCTTTTCAAAGAAAGAGACGTTAAATATGTTCTCTCCCATTCCTCTGTACACTCTTTCAACTAACTCTTCTCTGCTGTCAACTAACACCCCGAAACCTTCTCCGAAGTGACACTCTTTGTACTTTCCTTCTCCAACTTCTAATAATTTCTCTGCAAAGTTTATGTTTTCTTCGTCTTCACTCTTAAGTCGAACGTTCTTTATCAGTTCTAACTCTTCGAAGAAAGGCCAAAAGTAACTTGATTTCAGACAACTGTTCAACTCGTCGTTCTTTCCTCCTCCTGGTAATATCTGTCTAAAGTCTCCAGCACAAACGAACGTCTTTCCTCCCATGAAAATATCAAGACCGGAAAGGTCCCTCAAAGTGATATCCAGGGCTGAGATTGTGTTCTTATTTGCCATCACTGCTTCGTCCCACACAATCAAAGAAGACATAAGAAGCAATCGAGCTAGTTCGGACTTGTGCTTTATGTTGCATGTTTTTCTTTCGTTATGTTCCATCAGTGGTATCTTGAACATATTATGGGCAGTTCTTCCCCCGTGAAGGACAGTAGCTGCTATACCCGAAGAAGCCACAGCTAAAGCCACTTTACTCTTCGAACGAACTGTGTCTAGAAGAAGATTCAAAAGGAAGGACTTTCCTGTCCCACCAGGTGCATTTAAGAAGAACGCTTTGCTTTTGTTTTCCGTCTCACAACCAACACTTTCAATGATTTTATCGTAACAAATCTTCTGCTCTCTGTTTAATAGAGGGAGAGCTCTCTCCACTGTCTCGGACAATTCTTTAGAATTATAGGCTTTCTCCCTCCTTATCACGTTTGAAGACTTTTCTCCATTTCTGGAAGAAGGTAAGCCGTAGTGGACTATGTTTCCTCCTCCACAATTGAAAACTTGTTCTTGGATGTCGTCAAGAGCATCGAGGTATATTTCGTCGTTGTAATCCTTCAACCCTCTAAGATATAGAAAATCACTCGAGAAGAGATCCTTTGTTTCTTCCCAGATATCTTTCTGGTCTTCTAGATCCGAGAACACTAACATGCTAGCGTAAGTCGAACGAAGTTCTTTGCGGTCATTTGTGTAGTTTATTATCTCCAGGATAGTCTGTTTCCAAGTCTCTTCATCTTTTAAAAGACCCATAGCCTTAACGGCTTCCCTGTAAGTTCCGTAGAGTACACCGTCCACCATCCTGAGGTCTTCGAAGGATTTGGGACCTCTCTTGTGGGTTAGAAGCATTCTCATATAGAACAGTTCTACTGTCTTGTTCGTTACAGCTCTTATCCTTCCAATAGCGTGAGTGTTACCTTTCCTCTCCTCCCAACATGATTTCGGAATGCTGTACTTGAAGTAAGCAGCTACTTCGTTGTAAGTTAGGGTGGCTGCGTATTCGTTAACGCTACATAATTTGAAAAATGCTGTCAACTGAGTGTCTCTGTTTGCCTTCTTTTTTATGTCTGCCTTTGAGGAATCGGCGTTGAAGAATACTTCGTTTTCGTCCTTTAAATGGAGGTCCAGATTCATAACAGGAGGGTAACTACTGTGTATGGGGAATCTGAATATCTTCCAAGTTGCTTCGTTGGAGTTAACGAATCTTGCATCCGTGAAGTTCTTAATTTCATTGATTTCTTCGCTTCCCTCGGTTTTAGTGAATAGAACTCTGTCACATCCTTTGTTGACGTACTTTGTAACGTACGCTATAGCCTTAATAGAATTTGAACACTCTACGTTTATGTGAGAGTTAAATCTCAAGCAAAGATAGGGGTTGTAAGGCACCACCCATGAGTTGTCGATAGTTACTTCCTGTCCCTTTAACTTTTTCACAAAGGAGAAACCTCCTTCTCCCACAGCTCTTCTCCTGTAGAGAGGGTAGCCGTTGTTTCCGAATTTTATCGTTGAACGGCACTGTTTCGGAAAATCTTTCTGGCACGTCCCTCTATCGTTTTTCTTCCCATTACAACACACGGAGCTTTCATCGTAGCCTATGCACGGTCCGTGTATCATGTTAGTGGTAACAATATCATACAGTTCTGGGTGTTTTTTCTTGTCGGGTATCTCGGCGGATATTAGGCTCGAAACGGTATTTTCAGTCACTTTACGTTTCATCCATAGAAGAATGTGAACGTGAGGCAAGCCTCTTTTCTGCCACTCAATGCTGTACAAATGAGCTGAGACTTCTCCGAATATTTTATCTGTTAATAACTCTCTCATTAGTTGGTCTACCTTGAGTTTAAAAACACGACTAACTATATCTGGACGATTACAGACGTTAATAGTGTCGCCGTATAGTGTCAATTCTTTCCATTTCGGATTCATAGTGAAAGTTATGAAAAAATCCGGAGAACCGTATCTTGACACAAAACTTAACGCATCCTGTTGCCTCTCTTTCATGTATCTCGGGCCTCCCACGAAACACTTAGGAAGTAGCACTCGTTGTCCTTTATGGGCTGAATCACTCTTAAGAATATCGGACCTCTCTTTTCTGATTTCATGTTGGTTAAAACGGATATAATCTAATCGATTTGATTCAGCCTTCACGTAACAGTCAATAACGAACCTCTGGAACAGTGTTCGACATTGAAAGAGAGCTGTGAAACAGTTCTCTCTTTCCATAAACATAGAAGCGTAATATGCGCACGGAGAAATCTTCTTCTCGTTCCCAGCTTTGTTAGCCTTCAGAGACCGCAAAAGATACGTGTAACCCATATCTCCGTTGGGTATCAATAAAGGGTACTGGAACGGATCATAAAAGAAACTGGTGTGATCCACAAACCTAATTTTATATTTCGAATCCTTCTTGGGACTGGTTATCTTTATTAAAAGAGGATCGTGCTCGTCGTCTAGATTCACTATACCACCCACAGTCACATTTGATGTCGGAAGGTGGTAAACTCCTTTATGTTCCTTCGTTTCAAAGTTTTCAACCGCTTTAAGTTGGAGATTCATTTGTGGTATCTCTTTATGCTTTTCAATATGCAATGCTATCAGTTCCCTGGAGTTTTCTATTTCAGACAAAATCTGTCTCAAACACTTATTGTTTTCGAGAAGGTAGTTGAATATTATACGAATTATCTCCTCGTTCTCTTTCTTCTATTTCTCTTCTGGATTTAGTTGATTTTTTCTCCTCGCTTATAGGTGCTTCCAAAAACAACTTGGAGACTTTATAGGTTCTGAGTCTAATTTGTTCCTCTCTACTGTTATAGAAATAGAGATCTAGGAAGTTATCGACAACCCCGTTAGGTCTTCTCCGTGTTAAGTCCTTTACGTCTCCGTTGGAAAACTTTTCTTCGTCCGAAAACATACCTCGAGTCTCCTTGTCTCCCACTAATAACTCTGGCCTCACATAACTGGTTCTGTGGTATATAGCACCCTTTATCTTGTACACCATAGCTTTTTCAGCTGCATTTTCCAATTTCTTGGATGTTGCAAAGGAACTGAAACTAAAGACAGTATTAAACCCGATTGTGTTCTTAAGAAATCTTTTAGAAAGAGGGGTAACACCTTCAAATAGTGATTTGAACTCTTCGTTTTTTATCTCAGAGGGTTTCACAGCTGGGATTTGTCCCGATCTACAACACAAACCCTCTGTCTCCCTTTTCCACCTTAAAGCATCACAGTACTTGCACTTTACGTCGCCAAGTTTTCCAATGCTGTGTTCCACAACGTCGTAGGTGTCCCTTATTCGTGCTTTCAAACCACTACAGTCTTCTTCGTAATCCGTCATTTCAAGCTTTATCCCCCCTTCCCAATGTTCCTTCTTTTCCTCCCGGACTTTTTCGAGTAACTTCTTATCTTCTTCTGTTACTAACATTATTCCTTTCTCTTGTCTTGCTAGTATCTCTTTGTATTTCTTCATTTTCTCTCTGTTATTTTCTCTATTGGCTCTAAACGTCTCTGTCTCGAGAAGTCTTTGTTCCCTCTCTTCCTTTTTCCTCCTTGAAGCTTCTACGGCCTCGAGTCTCTTTCTCTCTAATTCCTTCGCCTTTGCTGTAGCTTCTCTTTCCTTTTCTTCGGCTAACTTCTTCTTTCGTTCAGCTTCCTCCTTTCTCCGCTCTGTTCTTTCTTTCTCTTCTGCTTCTAACTGTATTCTTTTCTTCTTCTGTTCTGTTTCTCTTTGGACCTTCTTTATAGCGTGTTTGTTCCTCTTTTCAGCCACTTTGTACTTCTTAAAGATCCGTTCAAGGTAGTGCTTCTGGTACGTCTTATGGCACCACTTTCCTCCGTTATTGGCATAACTCTTGTATCCCGCAAAGTAATGCTTAATGAAATTATCTGACGTTTCTTCATTAATCGCTTCTTCCAATAAGGGAATGGAGTCGAAAAGAGAATCTTCGTATTCATAGTCCTTACTATCTCGAAGAATCTTGTTGAGAGACAGAGTTTTCCGATGAAACTCTTTAATGTCCTTCTCCAACCAGAAACGTTGGTTATCAGCGTATAGAGAAGGGAATAAAGAAGAGTGCTCTGCTGTTAACTTGTTGAAAAGCGCTTTATTGTTTTGTACATTTTTCTTGTCTTGGCTCTTCTTCGTGGTGACCCAACTCCAGAAATGTCGTATCCTCCTCTTTCTCTGAGCTTCAGTTTCTTTAGCCATTTAACGATAACCAACTCCGAGAAGGGGGCCGTAGTTCAGAAACCCCAACCCGTTAACTTTCAAATGTATGCTTACAGCTAGGCCGGCGGGGTGTCCCAGAAACACAATGGAAGTCGCAGACACCCCCGGGCCGGCCGACTCAGATCGGGAGCGCTCCAGAATTTTTTTTAGAGAGTTATAGATATATATATTTTTTCACTTGTTTTTTCTACTATTGTGTTTTCTATTGTTTTATCTATTAATGTTTTTTCTACTATTGTTTTTTCAACCAAGGTCTTTTCTATTATTTTTTTCTATTGTTTTTTCAATTCTTGTTTTTTCTACTATTGTTTTTTTCTGCTATTGTTTTTTCTATTGTTTTTTTCTACTATTGTTTTTTCTATTGTTTTTCTATTGTTTTTTCTGTTTTATGTTTTTTCTGTTGTTTTTTCTGTTGTTTTTTCGTTTTTTAATGTTTATACTATTGTTTTTTCTATTTTTTTATTCTATTTTTTGTCTTGTATTGTTTTGTCTGCTATTGTTTTTTCTTTTGATTTTTCTACTATTGTTTTTCTACTATTGTTATTTCTACTATTTTTATTGTTTTTTTCATTGTTTTTCTATTGTTTTTTCTATTGTTTTTTCTATTGTTTTTTCTATTGTTTTTTCTATTGTTTTTTCTATTGATTTTCTACTATTGTTTGTTCTATTGTTTTTTCTACTGTTGTTTTTTCTATTTTCTATTTTTTCTATTTTTTTCTATTGTTTTTCTGTTGTTTTTTCTATTTGTTCTATTGTTTTTTCTCGTATTGTTTTTTCTATGTTTTTTTCTGTTGTTTTTTATTTATTGTTTTTTCTATTGTTTTTTCTACTATTGTTTTTCTACTATTGTTGTTTTTACTATTGTTTCTACTAATGTTGTTTCTACTATTGTTGTTTCTACTATTGTTGTTTCTACAATTTTTTTTACTATTTTTTTCTACAATATTTTCTACTTTTGTTTTTTCTTCTGTTTTTTTGTACTTTTGTTTTGTTTTGTACTATTTGTTTGTTTTTGTACTATTGTTTTGTACTATTTGTTTTCTACTTTTGTTTTTTCTTCTATTGTTTTTTTTTGTACTATTGTTTTTTCTACCACTGTTTTTTCCACTATATTTTTACTATTGTTTTTTCTATTGTTTTTTTCTATTTTTTTCTACTATGTTCTTTACTATTGTTTTTCTACTATTGTTTTTTCTACTATTGTTTTTGCTATTGTTTTTTCAATTATTTTTTCTATTGTTTTTTTCAATTGTATATTTTCTATTGTTTTTTCTACTAATGTTTCTTCTACTTTTGGTTTTTCATTTGTTTTTTGTTGTTGTTTCTACTATTGTTGTTTCTACTTGTTTTTATACCTTTTTTCTTTTTTCTATTTTTTCTATTGTTTTTTCTATATATTTTTTGTTTTTTCTATTGTTTTTTCTACTATTGTTCCTCCTGGAGGCGCCCCGCCGATCCTCCTGGGGGCGCCCCGCCGATCTTCCTGAGGGCGCCCCGCCCCTCCTCCTGGGGGCGCCCCGCCGATCCTCCTGGGGGCGCCCCGCTGTTCCTTCTGGGGACGCCCCGTCGATCCTCCTGGGGGCGCCCCGCCGATCCTCCTGGGGGCGCCCCGCCGATCCTCCTGGGGGCGCCCCGCCGATCCTCCTGGGGGCGCCCCGCCGATCCTCCTGGGGGCGCCCCGCCGATCCTCCTGGGGGCGCCCCGCCGATCCTATGGAAGCCCTGCAGCACCTCAGGGAGCTCCCGTGGCTCCTCTGGGGGGCCCCGTGGTTCCTTTGGGGGCCCCAGGTTGAGAACCACTGGCCCACACAAATTAGTCATCCTTATTTCCTCCCCTCCCTCTCAGATTACCTAACTTCAATGTGGCGCGTATGTGTATATGTATATGTGTATGTGTGTGTATGTGTACATATGTTTTTGGACATGTGTGTGTGTATATGTGTATGCACATGTGTATGTGTACATGTCTGTTTGGATATGTGTGTTTTTACGTGTCCGTGTACGTGTGTACCTGTGCATGTGTTTTACGTGTGTTTGTCTGTACATGTGTGTGTAAAAGTGTGTTTTTTCTATTTATTTTTTCTACTATTGTTTTTTCAACTAATGATTTTTCTACTATTATTTTTTCTATTGTTTTTTCTTGTTTTTTCTATTGTTATTATTTCTACTAATGTTTTTTCTACTATTGTTTATTCTATTTTTTTATTCTATTTTTTCTATTGTTTTTTCCATTGTTTTTTTTCTATTGTTTTTTTCTATTTTTTCTTCTATTGGTTTTTCTCCTATTTTCTATTATATATTTTCCTACTATTGTTTTTTCTACTATTGTTTTTTTTGTACTATTGTTTTTTGTACTATTGTTTTTTGTACTATTGTTATTTTGTACTATTGTTTTTGTACTATTGTGTTTTGTACTATTGTGTTTTGTACTATTGTTTTTTGTACTATTGTTGTTTCTACTATTGTTGTTTCTACTATTGTTTCTACTATTGTTGTTTCTACTATTGTTGTTTCTAGTATTGTTGTTTCTACTATTGTTTTTCTACTAATTTTTTTTCAATTATTGTTTTTTCTACTATTTTTTTGTCTACTATTGTTTTTTCTATTATTTTTTCAACTTGTTTTTCCAACTAAGGTTTTTTTTCTACTATTGTTTTTTCTATTTTTTTCTATTGTTTTTTCTACTGTTTTTTCTATTGTTTTTTCTATTATTTTTCTATTGTTTTTTCTATTGTTTTTTCTATTTTTTTCTATTATTTTTTTCTAGTTTGTTTCTATTGTTTTTTTCTACTATTGTTTATTTTATTTATTTTTCTATTTTCTATGTTTTTCTACTATTGTTTTTCTATTTTTTCTATTTTTTCTATTGTTTTTTGTACTATTGTTTTTTGTACTATTGTTGTTTTACTATTGTTGTTTCTACTATTGTAGTTTCTACTATTGTTGGTTCTACTATTGTTGGTTCTACTATTGTTGGTTCTACTATTGTTGGTTCTACTATTGTTGGTACTACTATTGTTGGTTCTACTATTGTTGGTTCTGCCGTAGTGCCGTAGTGGACGGACCAGCAGCAGCAGCACCAATATCCTATGGCTCCGCTGTAGACACTCTCCTTACTTCTGGTGTTTAGACCCCCTCCCCCTCCCCATTCGAGTCGGTAAGGCTCGTCAAGCGGTGTATGTAATGTCTTCTGTTGCCATGTACCATTGCTTTTCTAAAATATGTATATAAAATATAACTAATTAGTAAATGCCAGTGGAAACTGAAGAAATGTGAAGTTGTTGAACTAGGACATTTTGTGTGTGTGTGGGGGGGGATGTATGTGTGTGTGGGGTGGGGGGTGGGGGTGGGTAAAAATGTAAAGGTAGCTGCTGCAAGTTTCACTGAAGAAACTGCCCTGCAGTGGTTGACAATGGTCCTTGAATTACCTATGAACTGTTACTGGCTTAGTACTACAAGGGGAGTAAACATCAGTTGATTGTGGGTGGAGATGCAATCTGCACCTTAGTGATAATCTAAAGTTTTGATGAGATCATGGGAACTTTCGGGTCGTTGTCATTACTTCAAGATAAGGATTTTGTAGGAGTTAGGCTGAAAAGCTTGCTTCAGTTTTATAAACATTGTACGTTGCAAAGACATTTTAATATTTTGACACAGCCTGAAGGGATTCCTCCCAGTTTTCTGTGCAGGGGAGGTGGGGGGAGGGGTCGCTGGTTAAATGAAAGTGCCTTGCTGTGGATGTGCAGTCTTGCTACAATGCTTCTGGCCCAGGGCAGTGGGCGAGATGCAAGGATGACCCGTTGTCATCCAGAAGGGGCCAAGAAAACAGGGAGGGAGGGAGGGAGGGGTGGTGAATGGGAGTGGAGCATGTGGGGATGAAATAGGTGGAAGTTGATTTGACTTTGTCTCCCTCCCTTGTAAGGGGGGAGAACCCCTTTGTATATGCATGTACATTGCAAAGACGGAGGGAAGGGTGGTGAATTGGAGTGGAGTATGTGAAGATGAAATGGGTGGGAGTGGATATGATTTTGGTTACTTGTAAGGGAGATGTATGTTATGTATGAACATGTAACTTTATCTCAATATATAATTGTACTATAAATGTTTTATTCAATTTGTCCTTGCAAAAACTTGATGCTGATGGTCAAGGTTGTTGGCTCGTGTTGAATAGATACTGTAGTAGTTGTGGACTGCAAAAAATGCTTGACGACAGGTAGAGGCGAATCAATGAAACTTGTTTCGAATAACCCTACATTTGAACCTACCAGTGTTTGCTTCTTGCTTGCTTGCTACAAGGTTATACACTGGTAGAACCCGCAGGATGAATATTTTCTTCCATAGAGACTTGAGTACCGAATAAAGGAGTGGAAGGACAAACAAGCAGTGTGCTCTGCAGTAACTAGTTTCTTTCAGGCTTTAGCTCTCTGCCTAAGGAATAAAAAAAATACCAATTTCAAAGTTAGTGTTACACTTGTAATGTATAATTGAAAAGCATTACACACGTCACGTGCAGGATTTTAACGGATCGTAAATCAGTTTTCCAAAACCCGAGAGACGGACGTGACGAAATAATTGCGCTCCTATTAATTATAGCACATGTGTTCGTGTCACCGCCACACTGCATGGAAGTTGTAAGACGACTGAATCTGATCGGCTAGATTCGAATAGTTTCGTTCAATGGTCAAACATTTTGGGAAACTTGCCAATTCGACAGCAATACAGCCTGACTATAGACGAAGGCAAGTAGCTACCAGCTTGCAACCTAACAGTAGAACATTAATCTGAACGTCAATACTGCAGTATTCCTATTACCGTTTGTATCTGTTAATTAACGCTGCCATTGTTGCAGTTACGTGTTGGCATTTTACTTTCTATTTTCTTGCTGTTTTGTTTCTATTTTGTTCATCTCGCCGTTACAGTTCTTGTTCGTTTGTTATTGTTCCTCCTTCTGTTTCTTTTTATATATATTACTGTTTACGTTAGTCTTTGTTCCAAATAAAGGTGTCACTTTCCATTGGAAGAGCCGATACTATTTCGCCTACAGAGATCTAAATCTTAAGAACATTTCAAGGAAATTTTGTTATAAAAGTCGATCATTCAGTTTTGCTACAGGAATGAAAGATAACCTGATGTTTGCAAATTTGAAAAATGTCGTCACCGAAGTAGTTTCCACTCGAGCGAATTCTTGGCCTTTATTCCCGCTCGCTCCCGACCAGGTGGTCACGGACGGACGGACGGACGGGCAACCCTTCGCCAGCCTGTACGTACGCTTTCTTCTCGCAAAATGACACGAAAAGGAAACCCCCATTTCTTCTGCCTGTCGACAAAAAATAACTGAAATATAATAAACAACCCACTTGCCCAACCACAGAAGAAAAAAAGAAAGTGAAAATCCCCAGATGTCATCTATACCGACAGATTCACGCCGTCTGTCACAGAACCTCGTCACCGCCATGGGGTGGGGGGAGGGGGGCATATGCCTTGGGGGGGCGGGCGGCATGTAAGAGTTCTGCAGTGTGATATTATGCCATAAAGGAGTGACTGACAAAGTCGAAGCGAAGCACGCACCTTCCTTGTACACTTTAAATCCCGTTTGACACCCTTGCTACTACCATCGATGGTCGTCATGAAGTGGGGGTCGTCACCCATGTGTCGAGCATCAGTACTGCAGCAGCAGCAGCATGGGTGGAGGGAGGGAGGGAGGGAGGGCGCAGTAGAACAAGGCAGGCAGGCAGGAAGGCGGGGGCCCAAACGGCCAAAGTTCGCTGCGCGCCACGGCTTCGTCCTACAAGTGTTCACTTGCCCGTCTGCAATAAGGCTGTTGCACAATTTCCTCAGGTTCATCTATTAAATTTTCGACTCCTTGTCATATTATGCACTAAATAGGCTACAGATATCTTCACAAATAACAGTTCCTTTGTTTAAAACAATATGAAATGACTGGAGTGCTTATTCTTTACCATTGGGCATGCATGCACGCTGTTACGTTAGTCTACGACATTTTCCGTTAGAACGAGATTCTCTCTTCTATATATAGTCCTCACGTTCATTGTTTACAATGATAAATGTCCCATTTTAACGAGTGACTCGTTACTTTTCAAGAATGTGACCTAGATGCCGTTATTATAGTAATGTTCGGGTTTGGCACTGAATAGGCTAGCCATTCCCCCTATACTAGGAGGGGGCCGGTTAATCCATTTCTAAATCTTGCCAGTTGGAGAACTGAACGACGTGAACCTAATGGTAATTTTGGTAAATATGATAATGTCGATAATTAATAGTTAACCTCGGCATCTTTATCAGTATGATCAGTACTGTTAGGTTATTATTGCATTGTGGAGTGAGATGATGATAGGCAGCATTTGGAAGCAGCAGCAGCAGCAGCAGCTGTGGGGGGAGTCGTCACACAATGTCAAGACGATGAATGTGGAGAAGATGGAGTAGTGGCCAGAATAATAATTAATAATGATAGATGCAAGTTAAATACTCTGAATTCTTTCTCTAGAAATTGTAATAATAATAATAGATTAGAGTAAACTAAATAATAGGATATTGCAATACATTTACAGATGCACTTCATCCATTATGCATATGTGAACACATTATTCCTTACACAAGCACACACACGCACAAGCACCACGCGCGCGCACACGCACACACACACACACACACACACACACACACACGCGCGCGCGCGCGCGCATGCATATGAGCTCTGAGCTCTCTTCCGGGAGGGTAATAGCTGTCGATCACGTGATCCAAGACCATGGTGAATCACACACACGCACACACAGACGAACAAACATGAAATGTACAAAATTTCTGTTAAGAAAAGATTAATTGCCCTACATTGGAACATGTTGCCAACGGTGCAAAAAGAATCATAAAAATGGAAAAGAAGGGGCAGTATTATTCAGAACTATGGAAAGCGTCGATATAACTGACGTAATAAAAAAAAAAACAGACATGGGAAAAAATTGAAACAAGGCGTTTACAGCATATCTAGAAATGACTTACTTTCCCCATCCGGATAATAATTATGTGGAACTAACTCGCGTGGCAGAGGAGACGATGTCGGCTAAGCAGACGACACGAGCAAATTTGAAAAGAAATTTTGATCGATTGAAATGGAAACCGTATTCCGTGAAAATCGCTCATATAATTATAATTAAGTAAATGCACACCCAGGACTGAATTGATTTCAAAATCGCTGGGCTGCGAGTCGTTACTCCAACTCTCGCGGGCGGGGAGTTGTGTGTGTGTGTGTGTGTGTGTGTGTGTGTGTGTGTGTGTGTGTGTGTGTGTGTGTGTGTGTGTGTGTGTGTGTGTGTGTGTGTGTGTGTGCGCGCGTGTAAGGTCACAGCATTACCCATAGATCGGTCACATATGAACTCTGAGCTCTCTTTCGGGAGGGAAATAGCTGTCGATCACGAGTCCAACACTTGAGCCAATGAAAAGTGAATCACACACGCGCACACACGCACGCACGCACGCACACACACACACACACACACACACACACACACACACACACACACACACACACACCGTCTGAATTTGTTTAACAACTCTTGCTCCACAGCTCAGCTGCTGAGAAATCTATCGAGTTTTATCAACATTTGTTTCTTACTCTTGTCTACAAAATAAAATAAAGAGAAAAAAATATCTTATTGTGGATTTGCATACAAACTGTGATAACGATACGAAATGAAATATTGCCTCCGCTTAAGGAAAATGTCGACAACCGGGTGTAACGTTATGCAGAACAAATATATGAAGATGCACTTTTGCAAATATTTTTAGTTATTGTCTAACATATTTCCGTGTGACGTCATGTCGCGCGGTAGTGAAAATATTTCACATAACATACTAAAGTGTTCATAATTCACCCATGACATTGGGCTATTTTGATAGAAAAAGAATATTATAAAAACTTAATCTATTGTGAAAAATACAAGATTAACCATGATTTTTGAGTCTATCATAGTTTCTAGCTGTGTAACTTATTCCCGTGTGACGTCATGTCGCGCGGTCGTGAAAACATTTCACATAATATACTAAAATTGGTATAATTCACCCATGACATTGGGCAGTTTTGATAAGATTTTTTTTTTCTTTTATGAAGAATAAAAGATTAAGCATGATTTTTGCCAGTACAGCATAATTTTTAGTTGTTGTCTAACATATTCCCATGTGACGTCATGTCGCGCCGTCGTGAAAACATTTCACATAATATACTAAAATGGGCATAATTCACCCATGGCATTGGGCTATTTTAATGAAAAGATAATATAAAAAACTAATTTATCTTGAAGAATAAAAGATTAAGCACGATTTTTGTCAGTCTAGTAATTCTTTTATTTTTTGTCTAACACATTCCCCTGTGACGTCATGTCGCGCCGTCGTGAAAATATTTCACATAAAATACTAAAATGGGCATAATTCACTCATAAATTTAGGCTATTGTAATGAAAAATACCATAAAGATCTAATTCATTACGAAGAATAAAAGGTTAAGTATGATCTTTGCCAGTCTAGCATAGTTTTTAGTTGTGTTATAACATATTCCCTTGTGACGTCATGTCGCGCGATCGTGAAATTTTTCACATAATATACTAAAATTGGCATAATTCACCCATGGCACTGGGATATTGTAATGTAAAAATATTATAAAAACCTAATTTATTATGAAGAATAAAAGATTAAGCATAATTTTTGCCAGTCCAGTATAATTTTCAGTTGTTGCCTAATATATTCCCGTGTGACGTCATGTCGCGCGGTCGTAAAAATATTTCACATAATATACTTAAATGGGCATAATTCACCCATGACTATGAGTTATTCTAATGAAAAATATTAGAAAAACCTAAGTTTTAATGAAGAATAAAAAAATAAGCATGATTTTTTTCCAGTCTAGCATAGTTTCTAGTTGTCTAATATATTCCCGTGTGACGTCGTGTCGAGCAGTGGTGAAAACATTTCACATAATTGCACTAAATAATTCACCCATGACATTGGGCTATTCTAATGAGAAAATATTATAGAAAGATTTTTTTTTAGTAATAGAAAAAAAAAATAAGCGTTATTCTTGGCAGTCAAGCATGACCCTTAAGTTGTCAAAGATATTTCCGCTTGAGAATTTATTACTTTTTGACCGTACTCTGACCGCATCAAGTAATTTTTTGCTCAAGACAGTCCAGGCGATATTACGTTGTTTTATGCTATATTCAGGTTTACTTTGGTATAGTGAAGAGTTACTTTGGACAGGGCAGACAAACAATGCATGAACTCAAATCTAAATACGACAATTGAAAAACAAGGATATACTCGTATTTGGAACTATACATGAATTGGAGATTGGGAGACGGGACCCCACGAGTGTTGTTCCTTTCCTGTATACTACAATTAGGTAAATATAATTAGGTGAGCGCACACACAGCTTTCGTCCTTTTACTCTCATCTCAGCTGTTGACTGACGCGTTGAGGCTGACTTGCCCGGCGTTGATGTAGATCCACCCTTGTTGTACAGAGTCGTGCGCCCGTTAGATGCTCTACAAAAATTGATATTCCTGAGGGAAACTTAGCATCCTTATTTAAGAATATAACAAAAAACATTTAAGATATATTTTACCAGGGAAGGGGAAATGATATATGTCAAACATCCTAAGAAATAGAAGAAAATAAATATAACTCCTGCGACTATGGCTGTCGTCCCCATTTTCTACCTCTTGCTATCCACCTTAATTAAAAGTCGACATTTTAGTTCATTCACCGACATTCTTTCGGGTCAGAGGCAACGCAGCATTTTCATGCTTGGGGATCAATGTCCACTCAGAAAAGAATGCTAATTATTTTAATTTCCAATCAAATCGCCCTTTTTCGTTAGATAATCTACATATTTCTAGTACCGTAAGGATTCTAAGTAAAACAATGAATAATGATAATAATTATAATGGCAATAATAATTATAATAGTAATAACAATAATAATTGATAAAATTAGTAGTATTAATTATAAGAACAATGATGATGATTGATAATAATGATGATAGTAATAATAATAAATGTTGACAATAATAATAAATATTGACGGAGACGACGACGAAATAGACGGCATTTTTGCCTTGTGTGATGATGGAAATTGACGGTATTTTGGCCTAGTGTGAAGATGGAAATCGACGGTGTTTGCCTAGTTTAAAACGACATGAAAGCGAAATCAAGATGTTGTTATGGTATCAGGGAGCGAAATTTACAGGTCAGCACGTGGCCTTGCGTAACACTGAACGAAACATTCTGAGAAAGCCATGTAGAGAAAAATGTTTTAAGAAAAGACGATGAATTTTGACAATTGTGTTCTTATTAAAACTGAGCCAAACATTCTGAGAAAATCCATGTAGAGAGAAACATTTTGAAAATATAGAAGAGACGATGAATTTTGACAATTTTGTTGAACGAAACATGTTGAGAAATGTTTTAAACACGTGGAGAGAAAGATGTTTTGAAATATAGAAAATATGATGGATTTTGATGCGACGTGACGTCATAGCGTCGGCATCAGAGTGCGGGAAGATTTTTCTGTCCTTGTGTATGGTCATCGCGCGTAGGCAACTTTTTCCTTGACTTTTGGCGATGAAAACATATTTCTGTATTTTGAGGACCAAAAACTCGATGGAGATAATCAGGAAACTTGAAATGTATATATACAAAAATAGCGTTTTCTATCGACGTCATGAAAATAATGACGGCAATGGAGCGCGGTGCATTGTGGGATTAATGACGTCTTTCCCAATGTGAGAATCTAAGAATTAGCGTTTTTGTCATCTATGCATGAGCACAGTTGTATGATTAAGCAGTTGTTACACATAGATTATATTTCTGACAACAACATATTTCCACCAAAATGTAAATATTTCTTGTCCAAACTCACCCTTTTTGGCGCATTTCATTTACTGCAAAGTATCTACATCAAATACAATGTCTTCATTTTATTCCTTCTTCCCTAAAGAACCTAATTTTGCAAATCAATCGACAAAAGTAATTATAACGATACCAAGTATGAAGATGATATCATGTTAATCATCAAAATTCGCAAACACAATAGCAAATGTACTCGTACCTCCATTTGAATAACGACAATATGACTTCCGTTGCAGACATCTAGACGTCTCTAAGGACTTATTCAACAGCATATGACGGAAAGATTATTTGTTGTTTGGAGATTTGAAAAATTAAGATTTGTAACCATATATCAAAATCCCACGAATCAAAATGCCATAGTCAATATCATCCCATTGTTCATAATCCCACACATAATATTCCAGGATGTTGATAGTATTAATAAACACTATATGTAAGTACAATTTCATATGATAAATTCATTAATGAATATAGGCCTAGGTTAATTGGTGTGGGATTTTTACCAATGGGATTATGACCTTATGGGACTCTGTCATGGATTCGACACAGGCAAGGTCATCATATCAAGACAACAGGTCAGGACTCGCAGTAATGGATTTAAACTGGACAAAATTAAATTAAGTTGTTTTAAGAAACGGTTAGACAACTTTATGGACGGGGATGGCAGGTGGTAATGGACATTGAACTGCCTAGTGTAGGCCACATGGTCTCTTGCAATCTCCTTCGTTCTTATGTTCTTGTCACACTGGGCGCCGACGACCGTTGAGAGCTCGTTCGAGTCAAAAACGACTTCGGTTACAAAATTCAAATTTTCAAATATTCAAATGATATTTCCGTTACATCTAGCAAAGATGAAGAATGAACTAAGAGATTGTGTAAACCTATATGGATGTTAGACATACTGTTGAATTGTTCTTAGGGATGTCTAGGTTTCTGTAATAAGCAAAGTCATAATTCTAGTTATATTCAAATGTTGGAGGTTGGAGGTAGGAGGATGTCGGAGGAAAAATAGCCCAGTGTGATTGATAACCCTCATGGAGGCTAGCCAGTCGGCCATATTGGATTTGCAAGTCTGCACCTAGATGCTACGCAAGTTTGACGACAATTATTAAAAGATCAAACTATTTGTAACGAAAACTCCCTTAACGATAAAAAAAAAAAATGAAAAAATAATATATATTTTGGGATCCAGCGAATTCACCGACAACAATTCATCAAAACGCTCAATGCATCCATATACACAATTCATCGAAAGATAAATATATTCTAATTTAAAATATATAACTAGGTTGTGTTTTCATCCTTGATTTAGCATACTTTTACCTTTGATAATGAAATAATTACTTTCATAACCTTTATTTAGGATAAAGAATTTCTTTTCGTAGTATTTATCAAGAATAGTTAAAATTCTTTAATGACAGAACCATTGAAAATGACAAATTAGTTTAAACTAAACTTAGAACAATAAATTGGTTTACTTAAAATGATAAAGCAAATAATCAACGACGTTGCTGTATTCATGAAGGATATCTTTCTACAATGTTTTTTTTTTTATCCGTTCAGAGGAGTCACGATATTTCTTTCTTTGTAGTCGAGATGAAGTACCTGCCAAGTATTGATCGATTTTCACTTCATTATAGTTTTGTTCCTTGATTTAGCACACTTTACCTTTGATAATGAAATAGTTACTGTCATAGCCTTTATTTAGGATACTACAAAAAGCAAGGTAGGATTTCTCTTCTTCCACCCTTTCACCAATCAGATTATTAGTTTCAAGTCTATCCATCATTCTATCTATCTATCTATCTATCTGAAAAAACACTGCCTTAAATGTTATTGAATCCAAATTCAAACGTCCGATCTGAATGGACTTAAAAAAAAAAAAAATCCAAAAGGAAGTGAACGAAGACTAAGATTTTGGACCAAGACTCACTAAAAATAGCAGGAGTATGATTTTATTCCAATTTATACGTGATATGAAGAAGTTTTTGCTAAGAATGTGTTTAAAACTGGGATAATTTAGTTGCAAAGTACATTATTTTTTCTTTATGCAGATAAAGAAAATTTCTTGAAAAGTTTTATTTTGTTAAAAAAGAAACACACACACACACACACACACACACACACACACACACACACACACACACACACACACACACACACACACACACACACACACACACACACACACACACACACACACACACACACACACATTGTTCGCCAACGTAGGACCGACCTTCTAACGCCTCCCCTCCCCTTCAACTCTTCAATATCTTCTTAATTAAGGACGCAGGAGGCGACTCGCCAAGTTAGTGAACTCGTTACAATCATGTTCCGGACCGACCCAGCAAAGGATGGAAGGAGGGAGGGCGCAGGGATTTTGGGGAGAAAGGTGGACACACCTCTGTGGAAGGTTGTTCCTGCGGGAAGGAAGGAAGGAAGGAAAGGAGGAATGAAGGCGTTTGTTGGTTGGTTAGGTTGGATCATCGAGCGAGGAGGAGGAGGAGGCTGCTCCTGTAATTAATTCGAGACCAGTTGTGTAACCACAGAAAGCCATTTCTTTCACGGGCGGACCTGTCGTCGTCTGCATTGTTCCAGTAATAAGGAGAAAGGGAAGAATAGAGAGAAGAGAAAAGGAAGTTGTACGTGAAAGAGAGAAGGCAGCTGGGAGAGATGAAACGTTAGAAAGGTGAAAAGGACTGGAGGAAGGAAATTGTAGTAGGTTCACATGAGGGGAAGGAAGGAAGGAAGGAAGGAAGGAGGGAGGAGAGTTTACCAATAACACAAGGTGTGTTCTATAGAGGATGAACCGGCGACAGAGTCGGCAAGTTCGTTCAGTTTAATTCGTCCTTCCCTCACAAAAGAGGGAAGGTCTGAATTATCCAAAAATTCGGACTGTGTGTTACTGGAAGCGCTCTCGAAGAAGGAGAGGCTGCGGTGGCGGACTAAGTACCTGCTGGCTGGCCGACTAAATGGTGCGAGTCTTATGTAGACTTTCCCATTCAGGAGAAAGTCTACGCAAGATTCCCAACAATCTCAATCTAAATTCTGACTTCTTTATGCTTCTTTTTAATCAGGCAATATCAAAGGATGTTACGTCAAAGTAGAACAACGTCGGGAAGAAACCCGGAGGGAGGTAAGGTCTTAAAAGAAGTCCCTTTCTTCTCCCGAAATAAAAAGATAGTAGATCGACCACGAGTTACCCACTGTTCACAGGTTATATAGAATTCATTGATTTAAGTAAAGGCATTGTTTTGCAACTGAATGAAATCGCCAGGCAGCAGCACTAACTGGAGTAGACATCTATAAATGATCTTGCTCTCCTTTTTTAAGAGGTTAGTGTAGCGTGGCTTTCCTGTTTTGAGTCTCTATTAGAAAGACCTCGAAGTCGTCCCCCACAGGAATAATCTCCTTCTCGTTCCCCCCAATTCTACCCTTCTGATTTATGCGAAAGGTACCGATATAATTCGACGACACAAAGACACAAAAAAGATCAAGATCGAGAAAGGAGTACGGCAAGGCGATACCATTTCACCCAAATTATTTACAGCTTGTTTGGAAGAGATTTTCAGAAGGTTGACTTGGGAAGAGAAAGGTTTGAAGATTAATGGTGAATATTTGAACCACCTAAGATTTGCAGATGACATTATTCTTATTTCAGAAAAAGCGGAAGACTTGCAAGATATTCTGAGTGATGTGAACGAGGAAAGTCTCAAAGTAGGCTAAAGAATGAATAAGAGTAAAACCAAAGTTCAAAGTAAAGGGATTATAATCGGTGATGAGAGTCTTGAAGAAGTTGAAGAGTATAATCATTTAGGCCAGATGGTGAAAGTGACGAAAGATCATGCAAAAGAAATTTACCAAAAAATAAATAAATAGATAAATAAATAGATAGATAAATAAATAAATGAATAGATAAATAAATAAATAAATGAATATAAATATATATATACATATATTTACATACATACATACATATATACATACATTTATATATACATATATTTATATATATATATATATGTACATATATACATATATATATGTATATATACATACATATACATATATATGTATATACTGTATATATACACATATATATATACATATATATACATATATATACATTATATATACATATATATATATATATATATACACATGTATGTATATATATGTGTATATATTTATACAATGTATATACATATATATATATATATATACATATGTAATATATATGTATATATATAAATATACATATATATGTATATACTGTATATATATGCATATGTATATACATATGTACAGTATATACATATATATATATGTACATATATACATATATATATGTATATATATATACATATACATATATATGTATATACTGTATATATATACATATGTATATACATATATATATATACATATATATACATACATACATACATATACCAAGGCTTTTTCCCCCTTCCAAGGGAGGTAGCCACAAAAGGAAAGGCATAAAAACACTCCCACCCATTTCATCACTAAATACACTCCACACCCCTCCCACCCTTCCTCTCATCTGAGCACCTCCTGGATGACGGGTCATCCCTGAACCCTGCCCACCGCCCTGGGTCAGAAGCAGTGTCGCAAGACACAGTACATCCACAGCAAGGCCGCTTCATTTAATCGGCGACCCCCCCTCTCCGTCCCCCTTTGCATATAAGGAGAGGACGGGGAGAAATCCCTTCGGGCTGCGTCAAAATTTACTCACACATACTACCCCACCCCCCACCCCCCCGCCTATTCCTCCTCATGCAGTCACAACATCATCCATATACAACCATTCTCCACTCACCTCTGTCTTCCGTCCTCTCCCTTCCTTCCTCAACAGACATTCCCCTCTTCCCCAAAGCCCCCTTCACCCCATCCATCCACCTCATCCTAGGACGTCCCCTCATGTTCACTCCCTCCACATCTGCCTTCCATACCTCTTTTACTAGTCTTTCTTCACTCATTCTTTCCATGTGTCCAAACCATCCTAATATTCTTTCATCAACCCTCTCTCCCAAATCCTTTTTCACCCCTGTTCTCCTCCTCACCTCCTCATTTCTCATTCTATCTAGCCTAGTAACCCCCACCATACTTCTCAGACACCTCATCTCAAACACATTCAAACTCCTTCTCTCTTCTTCTCTTATGTTCCACGTTTCTGCCCCATACAGTGCTGTTGGCACAATCACTCCTTCATACATATATATATATATATACATATGTATATACATATATATATATATATATATACATATGTATATACATATATATATATACATATGTATATACATATATATATATATATATACATATGTATATATATATGTATATATATATAAATATACATATATATGTATATACTGTATATATATACATATGTATATACATATGTATATACATATGTATATACATATATATATATATATATATACATTTTCTATTAAAAATCACTGCATACTCTGCGTTGGTGATCTTCTTCTGAAGACTTTCTATTTTCCTCAGTATTTTCTTCTCTGAAGCAGGGAGAGAAAATATCACATTTCCGAACGAGTCCATGTTTGGAAATAAAAAACAATATTTAACGACGTTTCGCCTATACCTTAGGCATCTTCTGGTAAATTTATTGAAGAAATTATTTACAAGAGTATAAATACAGAAAAATACAGAAAAAGAGACATAAAGGAGAGGTCAATTGGTAACACGCGTCATGTTCTGTTGGTGACGCGGGATGCTCCGAAGAGTTCTAAAGTACCGCACATATTCTGCTGTATATTTATTAAAGGCATATGGTTTCTAATAAAAACAGCCTCTAAACATTTTAGTTTCTTTCTGTTTGTATCCTTGATCAAAATTGAGGTGCTTTTATTTAGTTGGTCCCGTGTAATGCTGGTATTGTGGGATTTTGTCACGTGGGTTTTTATCGCGCCATTTTGCATATGTTGTGTGAGCCTCTGAGTTAAAGTTTGTGTGGTATGGCCTATATACTCTTCTTGGCAAAGCACACCGTCTTTGTATAAATCACAAGAGTATTTGTATACCACATTATTTTTCTTGAGTTTATCCGTGGTAGCTGTCATGTTATTTTTCATCACCAGCGATGATGTTCTAGGGTTACGGTAAAAGATTATAAGGTTTATTTTGTCCTCTTCTTTTCTAGGCTTACAATTTCTGTGGATTATGTCTTTTAGAGCCTTTTCATCTTTTTTGTACGCTGATGACATTGTATTTTGATAATAAATGTTTATATTATTTTTCTGATTCTCTAACTCTTTATTCTTGGTGTTGGCTTTCTCCATATTACTTTTAATTTCCTTATCGATGTCCCTCATTGCAAAGCCATTGTTAGTTAAAATCTGCTTGACTCTAACAAGTTCTTGGTGTAGTAGTTGCCAACTGGAACAAATTTTAAAGGCTCTTGTGACATATGCACGTATTACGCTCATCTTATATTTAGAGGGACATTCACTAGAACCGTTTAGACATCTTCCAGAATTCGTTGGTTTTCTATAGACAGTTGTAGAGAAAATGCCTTTTGTACCATCAACCCAAACGTCTAGAAAAGGAATTTTATTGTTGACGCTCCTTTCCACCGTAAAGCGTAGACAAGAATGTTCTTCCATTTTGTTTTTTATGTCATCAAGGTGTTTCTCTCCTTCTACATCTACAAAAATGTCATCTATATATCTTAGATACAATTTAGGTTTAACGTTTAAAGTATCGAGGACGTGATTTTCGATATGGCACATATAAGCCTGTGCAAATAAGACTCCTAGAGGGCTTCCCATACTAACACCATCTAACTGGCGATAAATTCTGCCTGATGGGCATCTAAAAGGTACTTCTTGGGTACATATCTGTAACATTTTCTGCAAGACGTGACGAGGGATTTTCGGAGGGGGCAAACTGACATGGTGGAAAACGTCATGTAAAATTATCTCAATTGTCTCTTCTACGGGGACATTCGTATAGAGACTTTCCACATCCAGAGATGCAAGCATTCCGTGGGGGTTAGAATTTTTAAGAAATTCAACAAATTCATCCGTAGAGCGGAGAGTGTGGAAGGTGGGGATGTATGGGGTGATCAGTTCATTCAGTTGTTTTGCTAAATGGTATGTAGGTGTGGGTATTTGTGAGATGATAGGTCTCAACTTGTGTCCAGGTTTGTGGGTTTTGACATTTCCATAGAAATATCCCGGTTCGTAGTGACCTTGTAGTGGGGAAAATTTAACACCATCAATCAAAGCGTTGGAAGTAGCAATTAATTTTGTAACTCTCTTACGAATGTCATCTATTCTAGACGTTTGGGTTGATGGTACAAAAGGCATTTTCTCTACAACTGTCTATAGAAAACCAACGAATTCTGGAAGATGTCTAAACGGTTCTAGTGAATGTCCCTCTAAATATAAGATGAGCGTAATACGTGCATATGTCACAAGAGCCTTTAAAATTTGTTCCAGTTGGCAACTACTACACCAAGAACTTGTTAGAGTCAAGCAGATTTTAACTAACAATGGCTTTGCAATGAGGGACATCGATAAGGAAATTAAAAGTAATATGGAGAAAGCCAACACCAAGAATAAAGAGTTAGAGAATCAGAAAAATAATATAAACATTTATTATCAAAATACAATGTCATCAGCGTACAAAAAAGATGAAAAGGCTCTAAAAGACATAATCCACAGAAATTGTAAGCCTAGAAAAGAAGAGGACAAAATAAACCTTATAATCTTTTACCGTAACCCTAGAACATCATCGCTGGTGATGAAAAATAACATGACAGCTACCACGGATAAACTCAAGAAAAATAATGTGGTATACAAATACTCTTGTGATTTATACAAAGACGGTGTGCTTTGCCAAGAAGAGTATATAGGCCATACCACACAAACTTTAACTCAGAGGCTCACACAACATATGCAAAATGGCGCGATAAAAACCCACGTGACAAAATCCCACAATACCAGCATTACACGGGACCAACTAAATAAAAGCACCTCAATTTTGATCAAGGATACAAACAGAAAGAAACTAAAATGTTTAGAGGCTGTTTTTATTAGAAACCATATGCCTTTAATAAATATACAGCAGAATATGTGCGGTACTTTAGAACTCTTCGGAGCATCCCGCGTCACCAACAGAACATGACGCGTGTTACCAATTGACCTCTCCTTTATGTCTCTTTTTCTGTATTTTTCTGTATTTATACTCTTGTAAATAATTTCTTCAATAAATTTACCAGAAGATGCCTAAGGTATAGGCGAAACGTCGTTAAATATTGTTTTTTATTTCCAAACATGGACTCGTTCGGAAATGTGATATTTTCTCTCCCTGCTTCAGAGAAGAAAATACTGAGGAAAATAGAAAGTCTTCAGAAGAAGATCACCAACGCAGAGTATGCAGTGATTTTTAATAGAAAATGTATTAATGAAAACCTGCTCCCTAAGTTCACTAATATATATATATATATATATATATATATATATATATATATATATATATATATATATATATATATATATAAAGAATAGGCCAGTAGACACGGAAAATTGAATTGAAAGTAGGCCGACCGGTAGAACGAGAGTATTCAAACTTGTCAAATCTTCATCATGTGTATTATGACCTTTATTTTCCTCTCTCTCGCAATGACTTCTCATCGTTGTGCACGAGAGGCAAAACAAATTCGTGTGGTGTAGTCAATTGACAGATGAACAGTTCTTTGCACCACCAATGTATGTATGTATATATATTTTCCTCCCTCCTTAAATTTTCCTACCCTCATAAATGCTCGAAGTTTCCATCATCGAAAGCGAAAGTGGAAGGAAGGGAGGGGGAGGAGGTTCAGAAGTCTTCCTTGGCTGGCCTGCTTACCGTCACGTCGCTCGACACGCAACCCAACCAACCTCTCCTCTCACCCCGCCCTCGCCAAATTTCGCCAGGTCTCCTAAAGAAAAAAATAATTAATATAAGAATGATACCCTCCAACATTCATCTGTCAGCATCAAGTCTGAAAAATATAGTTTACTAGAAAGATAGACGTGAGCAAACGAGGAGAATACAACGTGTACTAATTTCATATATATCAAGGTGACAGGTTCAGTTATCAAACAAATTCGTGGTTAAATTTTTCTAAGTGTTTATAGAAATTAACAGAAGAAATATAGGTGGCGTGTTCTCTTATAATGTTCAAAGAAAATTTGTTACTTTTAAAACAATAATTGTTGTGCCTATGGTATAATCGGTCAGTGACTGCAACCGAGTAGAGCTCAGAGTCGTACGTGCTGCTCCTTTTTGTCACATCTCTCCCTACTTTCTTTAACCGGTCTATTCCTTCTCCCTTTCTCTTTATTTGAGTCTCTTTTTGCAGATACAAGTAGCGGTTGCAAGGTATACAAATACATTTACTGACCAATATTTCTCTAAAAAAAATAACCGTTAAAGAATGAACAATGGAATTTTTAAATTATTTCTCCTGGAAACCCGGGTTTGTTAGGAAATTGTATAATAAAAAAGTAATCAGCTTTCTAATATAACAAGAGAAGTGTGACAAGAAAATTATGTAACAATTAGAACATCCATTGGATACCTACAGCCAGTATACATATCCTATATTTAGCATTTATATGACACCGGGCGACTTGATTCAAATCTGAGAGATCGGTTGCTATAATGTCAACATTCACAAGAAATATTCATTGCTCCAAGGGACGGACGGCTGAATATTGGATAACGATGGTTATAATGGAAGAGGAATGTGAAAAGTGTAAATTGCATTCTACGAATGATCAAGTGGAGGAGGATTAAGAAAATGGCAAAAGTCAACGAAAGACTGAAAAGAAAGGTTGACAAAAAGTTGTGGAATCAGACGAAGCATTTGGGTAATGAGGGAGTGAGTGGGAAGAGAGGACGTGGCGAAAGTGAATGAAATAATATGGGAAATTTGATGAGATATGGGAAGTTGAGTCGAAGCGGAATGGATAATTACTGATCTATAAGGCATGGGAGCTCACAGAACGAATAAAAAAAAAATACGGTGAGTCGTTAAAACACAAACAAAATGTATCGAAAGTAAGTGACAAGCAGATGACCATCAAGTCTGTTCTATCAAAGAAGGAACATAAACTTAGTAAATTTGAAATTCGTCTCTCTGTACATGTAGCATCTCATTCTTCTATTCAGTCAATTGATCATCTGAGTGAATTCTTGAAAGTAGAAATGCCGTCAACATAAGTGCGAGCTCCTGCAATATATATATAGCTATATATATACATATATATATATATATATATATATATATATATATATATATATATATATATATATATATATATATATATATATATGTATGTATGTGTGTATACTTATATACTGGGCTACTTTAGCCAGAAATTTGCGACTTTTAGTCCTGCAGCTCGCGACTTTCGGCAGTTTCCACCGCCGCCGGGCAACAAGTCAGCCTCAACGCGTCTGTTGTCAACAAGAGGCGAGATGAGACTGAAAGGATGGAAGCCGTGTGTGCGTTTACCTAATCGTATTTACCTAATTGTAGTGTACAGGAAAGGAACAACACTCGTGGGGTCCCGTCTCCTAATCTCCAATTACATACTTAGTCTTAAATTCATGTATAGTTCCAAATATATCCTTGTTTTTAAATTGTCGTATTTAGATTTGAATTCATGCATTGTTTGTCTGCCCTATCCAAAGTAACTCTTCGCTTTACCAAAGTAAACCTAAATATAGCAAAAAATAACGTAATATCGCCTAGACCGTTTTGAGCAAAAAATAAATAAATAAATAAATAGATAAATTAATTACAGAATAAATGAAAAAATACATTACTCGTTACGATCAGTATACGGTCAAAAAGTAATAAATTCTCAAGCGAGAATATGTTTGACAACTTAAAAGTCATGCTAGACTGGCAAAAATAACGCTTAATTTTTTCTATTTCAAAAAAAAAAAATCTTCCTATAATATTTTCTCACTAAAATAACCCAATGTAATGGGTGAATTATCTAGGGCAATTATGAGAAATTTTTTCACCACTGCTCGACACGACGTCACACGGGAATATATAAGACAACTAAAAATTATGCTAAACTGGAAAAAAATCATGCTTATTTTTTATTCGTTATTAAAACTTAGGTTTTTATAATATGTTTTTATTAGAATAACCCATAGTCACGGGTGAATTATGCCCATTTAAGTATATGTGAAATGTTTTCAAACGGAAATAAATTAGGCAAGAACTAAAAATTATACTAGACTGGCAAAAATCATGCTTAATCTTTTATTCTTCATGATAGATTACGTTTTTATAATATTTTTTTCATTAGAATACCCCAATGCCATGGGTGAATTATGCCAATTTTAGTATATTATGTTAAATGTTTTCACGACCGCGCGACATGACGTCACACGGGAATATGATAGACAACTTGAAATCATGCTAGACTGGCAAAAATTATGCTTAATCTTTTATCCTTCATAGTAGATTAGATTTTTATGATATTTCTTCATTAAAATAGCCCAATGTCATGGGTGAAATATGCCCATTTTAGTATATTATGTGAAATGTTTTCATGACCGCGCGACATGACGTCATACGGGAATACGTTAGACAACAACTAAAAATTATGCTATACTGGCAAAAATCATGCTTAATTTTTTGTTCTTCATAACAAATTAGGTTTTTATATTTTTTCATTAAAATAACCCAATGACATGGGTAAATTATGCTCATTTTAGTTTATGTGAATGTTTTCACGACCGCGCAAGTTGGCATCACACGGGAATATGTTAGACAACTAAAAATTAAGCTAGACTAGATAGAATAATGCTTCATCTTTAATTCTACATAATGTTTTTTTTAATTAAAATAGCCCAATGTCATGGTTGAATTATACCAATTTTAGTATATTGTGTGAAATGTTTTCACGATCGCGCGACATGACGTCACAAGGGAATATGTTAAAACACAACTAAAAACTATGCTAGACTGGCAAAGACCATGCTTAATTCTTTATTCTTCATAATAAATTAGATTTTTATAATATTTTTCATTAAAATAGCCCAATGTCATGGGCGAATTATGGCCATTTTAGTATATCATGTGAAATGTTTTCACGACCGCACATGACGTCACACGGGAATATGTTAGACAACTAAAGGTTATGCTAGACTGAAAAAATCATGCTTAATTTTTTATTCTTCATAGAAAATTAGGTTTTTATATTTTCTTATTAAAACTACCCAATGTCATGGGTGAATTATGCCCATTTTAGTATATTATGTGAAAGGTTTTCACGACCGCGCGACATGACGTCACATGGCCTTGTCCTGAGGTGTCCTACGTCGTACCTGTACAACAACCCGGAAGACGAGCGAGCTCAGTATGACCACGACACTGACCAGACAATTACACTTCTCCGGATGGAGGCCATGGAAAGAACCCCGATAGGTAGGCACCCGCTCCCTCCCTCTCCAATGACGACGTCAATAGGTAACGTCTTGTAGAGGGCGAAGGGACGAATGATGACGTCATATCGTATGACATATTTAGTGACGTCACAGATGCAACTTCAGGAGGTAAAATGAGTTCCTATAATACTTTCTCCTCCTTGACTTGCCTTTTTTCCTTCTCATCCTCTTCCTCTCTCTCTCTCTCTCTCTTTCCCCCTCTCTTTTCTCTCTTGCTCTCTCTCAGGGACGTTGCACTGGTTCGCTGTTCACCCGACGTCGATGAACCCGTCGAACGTGCTGGTGTCGTCCGACAACAACAACGAATAAGGGATTCATTCCCCTCCATCCATCCATCCATCCATCCAGCAGATTCGAAGCACAAATGAACCCTTGGTCACTTGGTGCAAGGGGGGAACCCTCCCTCCCTCCCGGGACAAGTGATTCATTGATGATAATGATAATGATGATAATGGTGATAATGGTTTTGATAATGGTGGTGGTGATGATAGTGGTAATGGTGGTGATGATAGTGGTGATAATGATAATGATGATGATGATGATAATGATGATGATAATTATGATAATTATGATAATTATGATGATAATGATGATAATGATAATGATGATAATGATGATGATGATGATAATGATAATGATGATTATGATGATGATGATGATAATGGTGATGATAATAATTATAATGATGGTGATAATGATAATGGTGATAATACATACATACATACATATACCAAGGCTTTTCCCCCTTACAAGGGGGGTAGCCAAAAAGGGAAAGGAATAAAATCATTCCCACCCATTCCATCCCTGAATACACTCCACACCCCTCCACCCTCCCTCTTATCTTAGCACCTCCTGAATGACGGGTC